>NW_015165854.1:464126-497640 GCF_001447785.1 Gekko japonicus | reverse complement strand
AGGGTCATCTAGTCCACCCCCTTGCACAACGCAGGAAATTCACAGTTACTCCCCCTGCACTCCCCCAGTGGACCCCTGCTCTATGCCCAGAGGAAGGCAACACAATCTCCAGGATCCCTGGGCCAATCTGGCCTGTTGGAAAATTCGTTCCTGACCCCAAAGTGGCGATGGGCATTGCCCTGGGCATGTAAGAAAGGGCCAGGAGAGCCAAGCGCTGGCTCATCCCTTCCTGCCCTCCCTCTCATGAGCTACCGAAATTCATAGCCGCCATTAGTTACATCCAGGTGGGTCATCGTGTTGGCTTGAAGCAGGAGAACCAAGTTGGAGTCCAACGGCCCCTTCAAGACCAATGAGGTTTTGTTCAAGGTCTACGCTTTTGTGTGCATGCACATGTCTGTATCTGAGGAAGTGTGCTTTGCACACAAAAGCTCAGGGGTCATTTCCTGCCGGAGCGCACAGGAGCGGAGGAAAGTTTCAGAAGGATGTCAGAATTGACACGTGCGAAATGACGGAACGAACACGAGGGCCCCTCTCGTCTCAGAAAGCAAACCCAGATACTCACGTCGAGGTGTCGAGAAATAGACTCAGCTGTTTCTCCTAGGGGTGGCGATGGTGTTCCGCTTTCTTGAGCTACTGGAAATACGAGCCCCTTTTTGTTTCTTCTCTCAAACAGTTTGCTGAAGCCGAGGAAACAGAAGAGACACCTGCTTTCCATTAAAAAGAAGTTTATGGAAAGCCCCTTTCCTGCCTCGTGGGTTAGAAGCTTACAAAGAAAAACGGAACGAGAGAGAATTGGAATGGGCCGTGTATTGCTGTCTGTTTTTATCCCTGCTTTCCCCTGAGGAGACGAGGGCACCCACGTGGCTCTCCCCTCCCAGTTTTTGGTCCTCACAATAACCCTGCGAGGTAGGTGAGGCTCAGTAAGAGGGACTGGCTCCCGAAAGGTGCCGCCGGACTCCGACTTTGTTCTATTAGTTACTATCCCATTTCCAGGGTTTTCAAAGCCAAGAGTCTGTTACAGTAAGTAGTCCAAAAGCCCCAGTCTAATAGTTTTCACATCATTTTATTAGATTTCCAGGCATCCAAGGTTCAGTTAACTCACATTAGGGCTGCTGGGTAAATGAAGGAATCCACGAATCAGACCAATGATAGAAAGTGATTAGTTCTGTCCAGGGGTCATTTCCTGCAGGAGTGCACAGGAATGGAGCTCCGGCAGTAAAGAGCCCACCCCCTGCTCCCAGGAGCCCCGGGCCACAAGGAGCAAGAAGCAGCCAGGTAGGTTGCAGAGCTCCCCCAGTTAGCAATCCAAAACAGTCCAGTGGCACCTTTAAGGCCAAGGTTTATTCCAGTACAAGCTCTCCCTCCTCTGCGAGGGCAGATCTGCGCGTTCCCCCCCCCCACCAATAGCTAGCAATCCAAAAGAGTCCAGTGGAGCCTGAGCGGTGGGCGTTGCCTTCTGACACACCTCCGGTGATGTCAGGGGGTGTGGCATATGCAAATAGGTAATGCCAATGAGCTCCTGCACCTCTTTTTCTACGAAATGACCCCTGGTTCTGTCCCTCTTGCCTTGCCGCTTGTGAAGCTCAGACAAAAGAACGGACCTGCCTCAATAAACATGTTTCTCCCGGGCTCACGCTGGTGCCAGGGAATAGCCCTATCTAGCCAACGGGGTAAGCGAACGTCAGAGCATCCAACTACATTTCCTTCTGCGTGCAAAGCAGAGGCTCTTCCACAGAGCCGTAGCTTCTGCCCATCAAGTTCAGTATTGTAGACTGGCAGCAGGTCTCCAGGGTCTCAGGCAGAGGTCTTTCTCCTCTCCTCCTGCCTGGTCAAGGTCGACGTTATCTACTCCGACTGGCTCTCCATGGCTTCAGGCAAAGACCTTTAGCATCATCCATTGCCTGGTCTTTTTCTAAACTGGAGATGCCAGGGATGGAACCTGGGACCTTTTGCAGGCCACGCAGATCACCATTAGCCCATCAAGGTCAGTATTGTCTCCTACCCTTCGTAGAAAGAGAGGTGCAAGAGCTCATTAGCACAACTCATTAGCGTAACTTGTTTGCATGTGCCACACCCCCTAGCATCACCGGAAGTGTGTCAGAAGGCAACACCCACCACTCAGGCTCCACTGTACTCTTTGGGATTGCTAGCTTTTGGGGGGGGGGACGCGCAGATCTGCCCTCACAGAGGAGGGAGAGCTTGTACCTGAAGGCGGGCCGGTGAGGGGCCTCTGGAACTTACCTGGCTGCTTCTTGCTCCTCGTGGCCCGACTAAGGGCTGCTGGGAGCAGGGGGCGGGGCTTGTTGCAGGGTGCCCGCCCCCTGGGCTCCTTACTGCCGGAGCTCCACTCCTGTGCGCTCCTGCAGGAAACGACCCCTGCTCCTACCCTATCCCCTTAACTGGAGCTGTCAGGGATTGAACCCGGGACCTTCTGCATGCAAAGCATAGGCTCTTCCACTGAGCCACGGCTATCCCTCCCATGTTCTCCTATAACCACGCCCCCTTTTAACTATCTTCATCACGTGTCGACCTTATGGCTTTCAAACCAGGTTTGTAGCTACAGAAAGCAAAACGCGGACTGTGATATCCGCTCCCATCCCAGGACTCGAACATTCGAGCAGAGTGTCAGAGATTACACATTGTGCCTGCGGGCCGGCGTTCCCCCATTACTCCTTGGCAGTATTTTATTTTAATCAGGTTTGTCCGTAGTTTTTACTGACTCCTGTGCGGTAGAAATGAGAACCATGCCTGGGGCGGTGGATATCTCTCCTCGCAAAGAGAGGCCGGTGGGCTCGGACCCAAGATCTGCTTTCTGTTACGTTCGGAATGGAAAAATGTTTTCTCAGACGTCTCTGCCCCCTTTCCCTCCCCTCCCCTCATCAAGAGCATGCCAGTATTAGTAATGATAGAGGCAGGTTGGCAGACTGTTAGAATAATAGATGGGTAAAGAAAAAAAATATAGATTATGAGGTCATTCCGACTGTATCCCCCCGACAACACAGGTCTAGTCTTTCCAGTCTAGAGAGGTTGGTTCGTGCGTGTATTTTTTTTCCTGAAAAAACATATTATTTTTTCGTTCGGTGGAGTTTAGTCTACAGACGAGTTATGAATAAATACTTGAGCAGGTGGTGTTCCCAACGGGAAAGTTAGGGTTGTTAATACTGAAGACCGATTCCCTTATGCAAGAAAAAAGAGGAAAAATATGAACAAAAAGGGCCAGCGCTTCTAAGATAAGCACATTCAGGGTTGGAGGAATTTCCCCCCATCCAAAGTTTCGCTCCCTTGTGTGTGGCAATCCTTTGACTCCGGCTTCACCAAAATAAATTCTAAAATTAAGTCCATAAATTTCATTCTACCATCCTACTATTAGCCACAAGGTATAGATAGGGGCTCTGGGGCAAGTGATGCTCTGTCTTCTTGGTGCTTGGGGGGGGGGCAACAGTGGGAGGGCTTCTAGTGTCCTGGCCCCACTGGTGGACCTCCTGATGGCACCTGGTATTTCTGGCCACTGTGTGACACAGAGTGTTGGACTGGATGGGCCTTTGGCCTGATCCAACATCGGCGTCTCTTATGTTCTTATGTTCTCTGCCCTGTCTGATGCTCATGGGTACATGTGTGGGGTTTTTTTTGGTGCTGTTTTTATGCTTTCCTTTGTACTGTTTTTGTGTGGACATGGTTCTTTAACCCTTTGGTTCTTAATTCGGTTCTTTTGGGGTTAAGTCCCCCTCCCACCTTCCTGTGTCTTTTGACATGGGATTGTGCCACGATTCTTGTTGTGCTGAGAGCTAGTTTGGTGTAGAGGTTAAGTGCATGGACTCTAATCTGGGAGAACTGGGTTTGATTCCCCACTCCTCTACTTGCAGCTACTGGTGTGACCATGGTCAGTCACAAGTTCTCTCAGAGCTGTTCTCTCAGGAGCAGTCCTCGAAAGAGTCTCTCAGCCCGAACTTACCTCACAGGGTGTCTGTTGTGGGGAGGGGAAGGGAAAGGAGTTTGTGAGCCACTCTGAGACTCCTTTGGGTAGTGAAGGGTGGGGTATAAATCCAATCTCTCCTCCTCCTCCTTCTGAAGATATGATTATATGCAGGGGTCATGTCGTAGAAAAAGAGGAGCAGGAGCTCATTAGCATAACTTATTTGCATGACTCATTTGCATATGCCACACACCCCGCAACACCCACCGCTCAGGCTCCACTGGACTGTTTTGGATTGCTAGCTATTGGGAGGGGAATGTGCAGATTTGTCCTCGCAGAGGAGGGAGAGCTTGTACCTGAATAAAACTTGGTCTTAAAGGTGCCACTGGACTGTTTTAGATTGCTAGCTATGGGGGGGGGACATGCAGATCTGTCCTCACAGAGGAGGGAGAGCTTGTACCTGAATAAAACTTGGTCTTAAAGGTGCCACTGGACTGTTTTAGATTGCTAGCTATGGGGGGGGGGGATGTGCAGATCTGACCTCACAGAGGAGGAAGTGCTTGTACCTGAAGGTGGGATGGGGGCCCTCTGTAACTTACCTGGCTGCTTTTTGCTCCTCGTGGCCTGACTGAGGGCTGCTGGGAGCAGGGGGTGGGCCTTGTTGCATGTGGCCTCCCCCTGAGCTCCTTACTGCCAGAGCTCCGCTCCTGTGCACTCCCGCAGGAAATGACCCCTGATTATATCACAGTTATTTTTGGCAGTACCTTTATGCAGACATAAGATTGTGTGTGGGGGTGTGTGTGTCAGTGCTATCAAGTTGTTTCCAATTTATGGCAGACCTATGAATTAACGTTCTCTAGAATGTCATGTCATTAAGAGCCCGGCTCAGGTCTTGCAAACTGGGGGCGGTGGCTTCCCGGATCGAATCCATCCATCTCATGTTGGGTCTTCCTCTTTTCTTTCAACTCTTCCTAGCATGAGTGTCTTTTCCAGGATCTCTTGTCTTCTCATGATGTAACAAAAGTCCAAAAGCCTCAGTTTAGTTATTTTAGCTTCTAGGAAGAGTTCTGGCTTGGTTTGTTCTAGAATTCAGAACCTAAAAAGGTGAGTCAAGAATAGAAGAGGGCCAACTCTAAAAATCTAACTCTGAAACATACAGAAATATACATGTATTTATTCAACACAAATTAAAAAAACAAATAAGGGCCCATTCATACCTCATATACAAATATAAAAACATACAAAGGCTAATATGCAACCCCTTTGCATATTAGGCGACACCCCCCTAATGTAGCCAATCCTCCAAGAGCTTACAGAGCTCTTCTCACAGGGGCTACTGTAAGCTCTTGGAGGATTGGCTACATCAGGGCTGTGTCGCCTAATATGCAAAGGAGTTCCTGCTACAAAAAGAGCCCTGGCACAGTGCCATAATTCTTTTTGGGCAGTGTCATTATAGAAATGTAGATATGATTGCCCCCCCATCTACTTTTAGTATTTTTATGTGGAGGTGCCCCCCCCCAAGCACCAAGAATACAGAGCATCACTGCCCCAAACATAAGAACATAAGAGAAGCCATGTTGGATCAGGTCAATGGCCCATGCAGTCCAACACTCTGTGTCACACAGTGACCAAAACCCAGGTGCCACCAGGAGGTCCACCAGTGGGGCCAGGTCTCTATAAGCCCTCTCACTGTTGCCCCCTCCCCCAAGCACCAAGAAGACAGAGCATCACTGCCCAAGACAGAAGAACATAAGAGAAGCCATGTTGGGTCAGGCCAGTGACCCATCCAGTCCAACAGTCTGTGTCACACAGTGGCCAGAACCCAGGTGCCATCAGGAGGTCCAACAGGGGGGCCAGAACTCCAGAAGACCTTCCACCTTTGCCCCACCCCCCAAGCACCAGGAATACAGAGCATCACTGCCCCAGACATAAGAACATAAGAGAAGCCATGTTGGATCAGGCCAATGACCCATCAAGGTCAGTATGGTCTATTGAGACTGGCAATGGCTCTCCAGGATCTCAGGCAGAGGGTATTCACATCACCTCCTGCCAGGTCCTTGCTGGGAACTGAACCTGGAACCTTTGTCATGTCCAACAGATGCTCTAGTGTCGAGCCTTCCCGAATTTTCATCCCAGGAACTAGGCAGAGGGTGAGGGGAGAACAGTTATGGTGACTGAAATGACTACATATGAATCTGCTAGTAAGTTTAGAATTTCATGGAGTCTATGTTACTTTTCGGGGTCCTGTAGGATTTCCCAGGGTTCTCCGGGAGCTCTCTTTATATCTTTCTCACGCCAAGGGTTTAATGGATTCCAGTCATTGATCAGGTTTTCTTACCTTTTTAATAGGGAATATATGAGGTTGATTTGAACAGGGGTTTTACTGTCATCCTGGTGAAAAGTTCTCACCTTACTAGGATTTTGCCCGCTTGTTCCAAACAGATGTTTCCAAGTACAAATGAACTTTTTTATTAAAAAAAAAGTCTTTTCATTGTTCATGCTGACTTCTAGCATGGGATTCTCACCTTTGCTGTCAATGGTGTGCTGTGTTACCTAGATGGAAACTTGACTATACTTTGGTATAAACTTCAGTGTAAAGTTTGAGACTTCGCTCTATAAGATAAGCAAGCTGTGTGTTAAGAACCTAAGAAGAGCCCTGCTGGATCAGACCAGACGTCCCCATCTAGTCCAGCATCCTGTCTCGCTCAGTGGCCAACCAGTTCCTCTGGAGGGCCAACAACAAGGCATGGAGGCCCAGGACTTCATAAGAACATCAGAGGAGCCCTGCTGGATCAGACCAGTGGTCCATCTAGTCCAGCATCCTGTCTTGCACAATGGTCAACCAGTTCCTCTGGAGGGCCAACAACAGGGCAGAGAGGCTGAGGCCTTCACAAGAACATCAGAAGAGCCCTGCTGGATCAGACCAGTGGTCCATCTAATCCAGCATCTTGTCTCGCACAGTGACCAACCAGTTCCTCCGGAGGGCCAGCAACAGGGCAGAGAGGCTGAGGCCCAAGGCCTTCCCCTGATGTTGCCTCTTAGCTCTGGGGTTCAGAGGTTGAGTGCCTCTGAAGGTGGAGGTTCCCCTCAGCCACCATTGATATACTTCTCCTCCATGAATCCACCTAACCCCCTGTTAAAGCTGTCTATTCCTGTGGCCATCACCACAGCCTCTGACAACGAATTCCACATTTTTATCACTCTCAATCAGAGGTGTTTTTCTTTGGTGAATAGTTTATGGTACCGTGTGTAAGGATATAATGATGTCCCTCTCTCACTAACAGAAGTGTTTTTGCTTGAGACTTTTAAATTAAGAAGGCATCCTACAATAATTTATTAATGTATTGTACTTCATTTTTTTATTATTTACATTTTTATTGGTTTTAACAAATAACAAGTAACATGTAAGTCTAATACAATAATGTAGTAACAAAGTTTTTACAGAATGAAACTTTTTCAAATCCAAGTACAATACATCTATGTTTCAAACAGTTGTACTTCATTTATTAGGTACAGTCTATCTATCTATTAAGTACAACAGTTTGAAAGGTACCCTGTTTTTTGTGAATACTTGAGCGTGTAAAGCCAGATGAATCGCTGGGAGATCCGGCGCCAGGACGTCACAGCAAGTTGATTCACTTTATTTCATTTACTTGGTTTATATCTCAGTCCATCTCCCCAACGGGGACCCCAAACGCTTACATCATTCTCCTCTCCTCCGGTTTATCCTCACAACAACCCTGTGGGGTAGGCTAGGGTGAGGGTGACGGACCCAAGGACACCCAGCAAGCTTCCATGGTAGGGTTGCCAGGTCTGAGTTGGAAAATACCTGGAGACTTCGGTGGTGGAACCGGGAGAGGGGAGAGGTTGGGAAGGCGAAGGTCCTCTGCATGGTACAGTGCCACAGAGTCCACCCTTCCAAGCAGCCTTCTCCTCCAGGGGAGCTGATCTCTCTCACCTGGACATCAGTGGTGGTAGTGGGAGATCTCCAGCCACCACCTGGAGGTTGGCAACCCAAAGGGCAGGTTACCTGCTTCTTCCCCTGGAGAAAATGGCTCCTTTGTAAAAGCAGGCGATCAGTTGTAGAAGCCGGCGATCTCCAGGTCCCACCTGGGGGTTGGCATCCCTATTCCATGGCAGAGTGGGGATTCGAACCTGGGTCTCCCAGATCCTAATCTGGCACTTTAACCACTGCAGCCATGCCATAGAACCACAGGATCACAGCACTGGAAGGGGCCATCCAGGCCATCTGGTCCAGCCCCCTGCTTCATGCAGGATCAGCCTAGAGCAGGGGTGTCGAACTCATTTGTTATGAGGGCTGGATCGGACATAAATGAGACCTTGTCTGGCCGGGCCACGTGTGTCTTAAACCGAATGCCGGGTAGCGGAGATATAAACTTTATAAAGGACACAAACACAAAGGGTTGGGGTTTTTTTTAGAAGAATAAGAAGAGAAGAAGAAGAGGTTGGATTTATACCCCGCCCTTCACTACCCAAAGGTGTCTCAGAGTGGCTCACAAACTCCTTTCCCTTCCCCTCCCCACAACAGACACCCTGTGAGGTAAAAGAAGAAGAAGGGACTGGATTTATACCCCGCCCTTCACTACCCAAAGGTGTCTCAGAGTGGCTCACAAACTCCTTTCCCTTCCCCTCCCCACAACAGACACCCTGTGAGGTAGGTGGGGCTGAGAGAGCTCTTGACAGAAACGGCTCTTTTTCAAGAACAGCTCTTATCAGAACTATGACTTGCCCAAGGACATCCAGCCAGGTACAAGTGGAGGAGTGGGGAATCAAACCCGGTTCTCCCAGACTAGAGTCCGCGCACTTAACCACCACACCAAACTGGCTTAAAACACTAGCACTCTTGCAATATTTTGTCTTTTTAACAGTCTCTGATAAGGCTTGTCTATCTATCTCTCCTTTGTGCTTGAGAGAGACTGGTAGAGCAGGCTGTGATGTGGCAGGAGCAGCAGAACTGGAAAAGGAAGCAGGAAATAGCCAGGGCCTTGCGGGCCGGATTGCGGCCCTCTGAGGGCCTGATCTGGCTTGTGGGCCGCATGTTTGACACCCCTGGCCTGGAGCATCCCTGGCAAGTCTTTGTCCATCCGCTGCTTGGAGACTACCAGGGAGGGGGAGCTCACCACCTCCATAGGCAGCCGATTTAACTGTTGAACAACTCTTACTGCAAAACAGAATCCCAGAATCGGTCTGCACGATGCAAGAAAATGAAATCGGGGCAGGAATTTTGATTCAGAGCACCAGGAACGAGAAATCAAAATTCTTCTCTAGTCCCGAGTTGGACCAGGACTGAATCGAACCTGTGCAGCACTGTTTGCCCAAATGCCTCCACCCTCAACTTCACCTTGCCTTTAAAAAAACCATCTGGAGGGGTCCATGCGTGGACTTTCCAGCCTCTCATCTGGTTTTGCCCCAAGTCCCCTGAAATCCTATCGCCGAAATCCGACACGCCTATTTTACATCTCCCTTTTTGGTGGATGGCGGTGGAGCGCCTGAACGCCAACGTTTCGGCCCTCGCAGGATCGCAGGATACGAGTTAATTCCTTCTGAGTTACTAATCTGTTCCCCGGCTCTGTTTTCGCCCTCCTTTGTAACTTGACCTGCGCGCCAGAGTTAATTGGGAAAGCGGCGAGGTTGGCCCAAAAATGAAAAGGGATTTAATGTGCCAACTGTGAAGGGTTTCCCCCCCTAGAAGAAGCCCACCGAGTCCCCCCCCCAGCATAATGATTAATTGCAAATTGGTTTATTTTCCCTCCCAGCTAGCCCAGTTTTCCTTTCTCTGGCTTTTCCTGCAGATCTTTGAGGATTTCCAACTCGTTTCACATGAGGAGGAATGCTCGGTGGCAAAGTGATGTTTTCAGACGCTCGGGGGACCTTGGTTAGGCATGTGGTGCAGTGGTTAGAGTGACGGACTAGGGTATGGGAGACGCCGGTTCGAATCAGTGTTCCCTCTAAGCTGAGTGAGTGTGAGCTGGCTCACCATTCTTTAGCCTCCGGCTCACACATTTTTGTCTCAGCTCAGGAAGGACGGCTCCAGAGCAAACTGATTTTATGCGGTAGCCAAATCTCTCGCTCACAACTTTAATGCCAGCCGCTCACAAAGTAGGATTTTTGCTCACGAGACTCCACACCTTCGAGGGGGCATTGGCTCAAATCCCCACTCTGCCCCAGGTTCGAATCCCCCACTGTATGGGAGACGCAGGTTTGACTCCCCACTCTGCCATGGAAGCTTGCTGGGTAACCTTTTGGGCCAGTCACACACTCTATATGGAGGGAGGGACCTACCATACAGGGTTGTTGTGAGGCTATAGTGGTGGCAAGGAGAATGATGTAAGCCCCTCTGGGTGCCCAGTATGGTGTAGTGGTTAGGAGCATGGACTGTAATCTGGGAGAACTGGGTTTGATTCCCCACTCCTCCACATGCAGCTGCTGGGTGACTTTGGGTCAGTTACAAGTTCTCTCAAGAGCAGTTCTCTCTCAGAGCTCTCTCGGCCCCACCTGCCTCACAGGGTGTCTGTTGTGGGGAGAGGAAGGGAAAGGAGATTGTAAACTGCTCTGAGACTCCGAGTGAGGGGCGGGCTATAAATCCAATCTCCTCTTCTTCTAAATGAATTAAATAAATAAATGCATGTATTACCACCTGATCTCCCGTAAGGCGGTATCCTTTGTGCCCCTGAGACGGTGCTGAATATCTGTCTGTCCAGCACCAGGTTTCCCAATCTTTTTGAGCCTGCAGGCACCTTTGGAATTAGTTTACTCTGGAGCCACCCTTCCTGAGCAAAGACAAAAATGTGTGAGCCGGAGGTTAAAAAACTGTGAGCTAGCTCACACTAACTCAGCTCAGAGGGAACACAGGTCTGTGAGCAAAAATCCTACTTTGTGAGCGACTGGCATTCAAGCTGTGAGCGAGCGATTTGGCTGCTGCATGAATTAGTTTGCTCTGGAGCCCTCCTTTTTGAGACAAAGATGTGTGAGCCGGAGGCTCAAAAACTGTGAGCTTGCTCACACTAACTCAGCTCAGAGGGAACACTGGTAACAACAGGACGGACATTTGCGCACAACTTAAGATGTAACTTCACACCTCTTGTGTTCTACAGTTTTATGTAGAAGAGGCCCTTGGGGCAGAGTTGACCTGGAGGCAAAGTTTTCGAACCCCCGGACACCCCACCAACCTGGGAAGCGTTTTCTTCCCCGCCTCCGAATCGGCTGTGTCTGCTTTCCTTGCTGTTTAGCATGTTTGACGATTCATGCAATGGCCAACAGAGTTCTAAACATATGTAGGTAGTTATGGTTTGTCTGTCTGCATACCGAGACGGAAAACACAAATTCTTAAAGGATTTTGTTCGGGGGGGGGGGAGCGATTCCAAAATAATGCAAACGTGGAAGGAAGGAAGGAAAAGCTTTCTCCTGGTCAGAGTACATTCGAATCAGCCTTCCGGCCATTGTTCTCGAGACAATACAGTCCAAACTACAAACGTTTTCCCTGGACGGCTTGGATACCGGCTTCGGTTGATGGAAATTGACTATGGCGTTAGGAGAAGAATCAATACAGCATCTGGGAACCAGCTCTCTCCCCCCATGGCTTTGTTCCTCCTCCCCCTCCCAATATCGGGATCTTTCCCCCACGTCAGCTTCTGGGGGGAATCCAGTTTGTGAAGACCTGACAGGGCTATTTTTGGGCAGGAACGCACAGGAACGGAGTTCCGGCTGGCTCCCGAGTTGGCCACGCCCAGCAGGAACTCATTAGCATAATAGGCCACACCCAACAGCAAGCAGAAACTCATTAGGACTGGCTACATTAGGGGTGTGTGTCCTAACATGCAAAGGAGTTCCTGCTACAAAAAAAGGCCCTGGGTTTTGACAACAAACAAGGTAAACAGAATAACAAGCAAAAGGTGGGTGTGGCTGGATGACCACACTTCTGGTAACATGGGGGTGCGGCCTAATGTGCTAATGAGCTGTGCTGTCAGGGGTGTGGCCTAATATGCTAATGAGTTAATGGTGTTGGGTGTGGCCTATTATGCTAATGCGTTCCTGCTGGGCGTTTTCTACAAAAAGAGCCCTGGAAGACCATATTGCTGGAGTTCTTTCGTGAACAAAGATGTGCAGCTTCTACTGAGAAGTTTGACTCATCCCGAGGACTCCATAGAGTTTCCCAAACAAGAGACAAACAGAGGTGGTTGGCCGTTGCCTGCCACTGTGTAGCAACCCTGGACTACCTTGGTGGTCTCCCATCTGAGTATTAATCAGGGCCGACCTTGCTTAGCTTCTGAGATCTGATGAGACCAGCCTAGCTTGGGCCATTCAGGTCAGGGCAGATGAACAGAGGTGGTTTTGCCATTGCCTGCCTCTGCGTAGCAACCCTGGACTTCCTTGGTGGCTTCCCGTTCAAGTACCAAGTAGGGCTCACGCTGCTTAGGTTCTGAGGTCTGGTGAGATTGGGCTAGCTTGGGATATCCAGGTCAAGGTACGAGACGAACAGAGGTGGTTTGCCATTGCCTGCCTCTGCGTAGCAACCCTGGACCTCCTTTGGTGGTCTCCCATTCAAGGACTGTCCAGAGCTGACCCTGCTTAGCTTTCCAGCTCTGCTGAAATCAGGCTAGCTTGGCCAATCTAGGTCAAGACGTGAGATGGACAGAGGTGATTTGCCATTGCCTGCCTCTGCGTAGCAACCCTGGACTTCCTTGGTGGTCTCCCATCCAAATACTATCCAGGGCTGACCCTGCTTAGCTTCTGAGACCTGATGAGATCAGGCTAGCCTGGGCCATCCAGATCAGGGCAGGCGAACAGGGATGATTTGCTGTTGCTTGCCTCTGCGTAGTGATCCTGCACTCCCTTGGCGGTCTCCAGGGGTCATTTCGTAGAAAAAGAGGTGCAGGAGCTCATTAGCACGATTCATTAGCATAACTCATTTGCATGCGCCACACCCCCTGACATCACCGGAAGTGTGTCGGAAGGCAACACCCACTACTCAGGCTCCACTGGACTGTTTTGGATTGCTAGCTATTGGGGGCGGGGAACATGCAGATCTGCCCTCACAGAGGAGGGAGAGCTTGTACCTGAAGGTGGGGGGGGGGGCTCTGCAACTTACTTGGCTGCTTCTTGCTCCTCGTGGCCTGACTGAGGGTTGCTGGGAGCAGGGGGCGGAGCTCGTTGCATGTGCCCGCCCCCTGGGCTCCTTACTACCGGAGCTCCGCTCCTGTGCGCTCCTACAGGAAATGACCCCTGGCGGTCTCCCATTCAAGTACTTAGCTTCTGAGATTTGACAAGATCACGCTAGCTTGGGCCATCCAGGTCAGGGCTGAGAACTCTATGGCTGAGGAAGGGCCTTGAGTTCCATACGAATACACAAAGCTGCCTGATACAGTGTTAGGTCATTGGACCACTTTGCCCCATCTTTGCCACTTGGACCAGCCGAGGGTGCCCCCAGCGTCTCAAGCCAAGAAAGCTCTTCCCTGACACTCGTTAGACTGAGATCAGAGCTTTTGAGATTCACCTTCCTATTGGACAAGACGTTTTGGTTGCCAGCCATGCAAATAGGTTTGAGATGAGGTTGAGGACTGGGTGAATGGCGGCAGACACCTCAGAGGGTCTACATGTTCCTTGAAGGGAAGAAGCTACCTTCCTTTTTTGCATCTCCTGGTGGTGGTGATGGGGAGGCAGATGCTCTCTTGGGTGCAACATTGCAGGTTCTTCCACGTCCCCTCCCCTCCTAAGACTTGCCAACCTCCAGGTGAGGCCTGGAGACCTTCCAAATTACAATTACATTACAAATGATCTCCGGACTGCAGAAATCAGTTCTCCTGGAGGCTGACTTCGGAGGGTGGAGTGTATGCATCCCTTAGCTAGCCACTTTTTGCTGAAGGGGGCAATTTCTTGCTCGGGGGGGGGCAGTATTTCCTCCCCCGCCCCCGGACTGTGCTGGTTCAGATGGGGCCGATTGACTAACGGCAAGCCAGTGCACTTCAGAGCTGCAGAGTGCACGCTGGAGTCCTGTGCTTTCTCCCGCGCAATGACTTCCTTGCGAGGCGCACAAAGGATTGCCCGGCCTCACCCACTAGGGGTGTGCAAAAAAATAAACTAAAAAATTCGGCCTCGATTGGGATCTGGTCGATTCGGGCAGAATCAATTTTGACCGGCAGAAAGACTCCTGCATGTCAATTTCGGCAGTAAGAGCCCAGTCTTTGGGCCAGCCAAGTGTCAATTTCGGCCCCATTATATCCTATGGGCCATTGAAGTCAATGGCGAAAACATAGGGTATATTCTGGGGGCTGGAGGTGAGGGGGTTTGAGGGAGAGGCTCCAAACTCGCAGGGTAGCTGCTGGAGCATCTCCCAAAGATACCGACCACGTTTGAAGAACATTGGACCAGGGGGTCCAATTCTACGGGCCCCCAAACAGGTTGCCCCCATCCTCTCCATTGTTCTCTATGGTGGGGGGAAAAGTTACTTTTTTTCCCACCAGAGAGAACAATGAAGGGGATGGAGGCAATCTGTTTGGGGGCCCGTAGAATTGGACCCCCTTCACATGACCCCTGATTGAGAGTAACGCAAACACCGGGCGGCTGTTCTCTGTACGTGGGTAGAATTTACAACTCGCCTGTCCAGTATACTCCCGTTGCTCTGTTGATACTTCTTGTGTTTCCCCGTTGCTATGATCTGTGAGTGTTGTGGCAGAAGTCACATCATAATTGCTGAATCATGTCATCACTGCCGTCAGTCAAGTGGCTGGTGTCATGGCAACGCTCGGGAGATGTGTGGTTACTGAATTTCCGTATCACGAAATATTTCGAATGCTGCCTCTGAAACTTTCAAATGCAATAGACTTCAGGACGAACCTTGACCGCATGTATTATTTATCTAGCATCTTTATACCCTGTAGTGCTTGGAAAAGTTGGTGTTTTCATTAAAAAAAATATACACCAAAACTTTTGTGGATTAGAAGCAGATGGAGAGTTAAGAACATACGAACATAACAGAAGTCACGTTGGATCAGGCCAATGGCCCATCCAGTCCAGCACTCTGTGTCACACAGTGTCCAAAACCCAGGTGCCCTCAAGAGGTCCACCAGTGGGGCCAGAACTCCAGAAGCCCTCCCACTGGTGCCTCCCCCAAGCACCAAGAATACGGAGCATAAGAACATAAGAGATGCCATGTGGGATCAGGCCAATGGCCCATCCAGTCCAGCACTCTGTGTCACACAGTGTCCAAAACCCAGGTGCCCTCAAGAGGTCCACCAGTGGGGCCAGAACTCCAGAAGCCCTCCCACTGGTGCCTCCCCCAAGCACCAAGAATACAGAGCATAAGAACATAAGAGAAGCCATGTGGGATCAAGGCCAGTGGCCCTTCCAGTCCAACACTCTGTGTCACACAGTGGCCAAAAACCAGGTGCCATCAGGAGGCCCACCCCCTCAAAAAACTCTAAAAGGATAGTGAGAAAAGATCTTCCCTTGCAGAATACATGCTGATTCTTCCTCAATAATGTTTGTTCATTGACATGCCTACTAATTCTATCTTCAATAACCGATTTCACCATCTTACCCGGTATCGGTCACCCACCAAACCTTCAAAGGTGGAGGCCTTCACCTCCGGGTTTCAACAAAGATTTTAATGACTTCCAAATTTCACACAGTCTTACTGAAGTCTGAACACCGATCCTTAACCCACAATGCATCTTTAGCTTCAAAATTTTAAGAAGATGCCAGCTGTGTTCTAGATACAGCAACATCCACCTGGCATGCTTGTAGTATCTACAATCTTGTCTAGTCAAGGTCTCTTTGGAACTTTGTGACAAACTATTCCACCTATTCACTATATTCCATTTTGCATCACGGCTAAGTTGTATATTAGCTGTCTATAATTTTTGAAGACTCCGGATTCACTATATTCCATTTTGCATTATGGCTAAGTTGGACATCAGCTGTTTATAATTCTTGAAGACTCCAGATCCCATTGTGCAGTGCAACAGCAATCAAATAAACACATGCAATTTATACGGCCGACAATTCCCAGTATGTGTAAATAGGACGTACGGTTCTCTTCAGAACGTTTTTGTGCCATCCTCTTCCACCTAATAATAATAATCCGTTTTGAATTACGACCCAACCTTCTTGAAGACTCCAGATCCCATTGTGCAGTGCAACATCAATCAAATAAGCATATAGAGTTTATGTGAGCGGCAATTTATATGTGTAAATAGCACATACAGTAAACATACATAGCTAGAAGAAATGAATCGCAAAACCGAATCTTCCAACAGGAAGTGACGTTGGGGACAAAATTCCCCCGAGGGCTTCCAACCAGTCCTCCCATGTTTACATTACCGTTCAACACATGGGACTGTGGTGCCCTGCGCTTCTGGCTCTTCCTGAAACATTTGTTTCATAAACGTCTTCTGCAGACGTCGGCTCCTTATGTTATTTGCATTACTGTTTCCGCCCTCTGAATGCAAACCTGTTCCCTTTGAGCAGGATTTTGTCTTACAGTTGGATTCTCATGCTGCACGGTGACAATGGCGGGGGGGGGGGCGCTCAGAAGCATCTGGAACACACGACTTGCCAAGAGGCCAGAGCGATCTGGATTCTCACTGCTTCAATTCCCCAAGTCCCTCTACGGCTGACATCAGCCAGTGTCTTGGAGTTCGTCCACCTGCCACTCCGCCTTCCCGTCTCTGGGAAAGTCGTTGGGCTTTTTCTCTCAAAGGTGCCGTAGACCTTTTTTTCCCCTTCCCTCCGTGCAACTTATAATGGGAAAGAGGTAGGTGCTGGCTCATTGAGGCTGGGGAAGTGTTGAGTGTCACCCCTTCTGCAGGCATTCTGGGGAATGCTCTCTCTACGCTGCGGAGTCTTGTGAGCAAATGTTCTGTTTTGTGAGCTGCCGGCATCAACGTTGTGAGCGAGCGGTTTGGCTGCTGCTTGGATTGGTTTGCTCTGGAGCCCTCCTCCCTGAGCTGAGACAAAACTGTGTGAGCCAGAGGCTGAAAAACTGGGAACTAGCTCACACTAACTCAGCGTAGAGGGAACTCTGGTTCTGAGACGGTTGTGTCGATGAGGCGTTTTATGAATGAGAAGTATACACGCAGTCTGAGGAAAGGAAACTCACTTGCTGATCATGCTTCAAGTTGGGGGGGTGGTGGTTGGTAAGGAACTCATTTGCAAATCGAACATCTCTTGCTCACGATGCCAGTTTCCCCTCAAGCTGAGCACCACATATGCTTGCACTGATGTGTGTGGAAGGTGCCGTCAAGTTGTAGCCAATTCATGGTGACCCCAGCAAGGGGCTTTCAAGGCAAGCGAGAAGCAGAAGGTGGTTGGCCATCGCCTTCCTCTGCAGAGTCTTCCTTCGGGGTCTCCTTTCCAAGTACCAACCTCGCTTAGCCTCCAAGATCTGATGAGAGGTTTATGGCAACCCCAGCAAGAGGGCTTTTAAGGCAAGGGAGAAGCAGAGGTGGTTGGCTATTACCTTCCTCTGCAGAGTCTTCCTTGGTGGTCTCCCTTCCACATACCAGCACTGCTTAGTTTCCAAGATCTGGTGAGAGGCTTATGGCAAACTCAGCAAAGGGCTTTCAAGGCAAGTGAGAAGCAGAGGTGGTTGGCCATCGCCTTCCTCTGCAGAGTCTTCCTTTGGGGTCTTTCCAAGCACCAACCCCGCTTAGCTTCCAAGATCTGATGAGAGGTTTATGCCAACCCCAGCAAGAGGGCTTTTAAGGCAAGTGAGAAGCAGAGGTGGTTGGCCATCGCCTTCCTCTGCAGAGTCTTCCTTGGTGGTCTCCCTTCCACATACCAGCCCTGCTTAGCTTCCAAGATCTGATGAGAGGCTTATGGCAAACTCAGCAAAGGGCTTTCAAGGCAAGTGAGATGCAGAGCCTATACCATGCCATCTCTCCCCCCCCCCGCTCACATTGATACTCGGTTTGAAATGAACAGTCTTTCATGTGTTTATGAATTGGTGGCGTTAGCAATGGTCAGCACAGCACCGGGATGCATAACTGCTGTTAATGCATGCACCCCTTTTATTGGAATGTTCTGCTTGCACATGGCCCAATGTCATCGTAGGTAGGGTGTGCATTGGTGTTAAGTGCCATCAAGTTGCTCCCAACTGACGGTGACCCTTCGAATTAGCGGCCTCCAAAATGGCTCCAGCTTTTCCTAACGTCGTCGTCTTTCCCAGTGAGTCTTGTCTGAGGGCTGCGGCTTCCTTTATCTTTTGTTTAAAAAAAATAGAACTCTGTTCCGGGATGGGGGAAGGACGAGTGTCTGGTTGACGTCACGCACACTGGCCAATCGGTGCTGCTGGTTGCCGGTTTTGCGCCAGCTTGCGGAAGTGGGCTTGTCTCGGAGCTTGGGAAGGAAAGATGAATTGGAGCTGAATGCAGACTTCCACGGTAGAATCTCAGCTCCAACCCTGTGGATGAAGTACTGGGGGGGGGGGGACCATAGAAAAGCCTGAAATGCGCATCCTCTTGTTCTTTCAGGCATCATGTGGAGTACTTGATTGGGCGACTTGTCTTGCTCGGAGCTGTCCGTGGTACTGCAGGCAGTTCAGTTGCTCTTTTGTCACTGCTGCCCAAGGACCCACTGTGTCCCCTGCCTTTCACCAGCCTTCACCTGCTGGTCTCCCACTGCCTTCTGACTGTCCTATGCATCTCTGCCCTGAACGCAGCCTTTGTCTTGTGACTGCCCAGCAGTGCAAACATTTCCAAGGGTAAACCTGGTGAGTCGGAAATCCTATGACAATGTGATGGTAGAAAGTGCCACTGAGTCGCAGCCAGTTTGGTGCAGTGGTTAGGAGCGCGGACTCTAATCTGGGAGAACTGGGTTTGATTCCCCACTCCTCCACATGCAGCTTCTGGTGTGACCTTGGGTCAGTCACAAGTTTTCTCAGAGCTGTTCTCTCAGGACCAGTCGTCGAAAGAGCTCTCTCAGCCCCACCTACCTGATGGGGTGTCTGTTGTGGGGCGGGGAAGGGAAAGGAGATTTTGTTACCTGCTCTGAGATTCCTTTGGGTAGTGAAAGGTGGGGTATAAATCCAATCACTTCTCTTCTTCTTCTTCTACCTTGGAGCATCCAGGTCAGGGAAGACAAACAGAGGTGGTTTGCCATTGCCTGACTCTCTGTAGCAATCCTGGATGCCCTCATAGCCGGTTTGGTGTAGTGGTTAGGAGCACGGACTCTAATCTGGGAGAACCGGGTTTGATTCCCTGCTCCTCCACAAGCAGCCAGCTGGGTGACCTTGGTTCAGTCACAAGTGCTCTCAGAGCTGTTCTCCCAAGGGCAGTTTGCGGAAGAGCTCTCTCAGCCCCACCTACCTCACAGGGTGTAAATCTATTGGGTTAAATCTAAAAAAAAAAAATCATTTGCCTTGGATATACAGAAGCTTTATGCAGAATCTCCGATCCTCCACGTTTCCTGGTTAAGACAAATGACAAAGATGACATGACTCCAGTGGTCGCAAGAGAAAGAAATTTTACTTATAAAAATAGGAGCACATCTTACATGACACCTTGATGTAGGGACATACCCCTTCTTGTGAAGAAATCAGCTTCAAAGAGGTTAACTTGCTACAGCTCCAACCCCGGGTACGAGAAAAGAAGAAGAGAGGTGCTAAAAATTGGGGATAGCTTCTTATGCCTGCATGCTGCCTTTCTTTAGCTTGCAGCCATCGTTTCTTTCGGCCAACCTTCCAACTGAGGACAACCTTTCCAATGAAGCCAGCTCTGGCACCTTAGATTAACCTCATCTTGCCTCAGTATAGATAAGAAGAAGAAGAAGAAGAAGAAGAAGAAGAAGAAGAAGAAGAAGAAGAAGAAGAAGAAGAAGAAGAAGAAGAAGAAGAAGAAGAAGAAGAAGAAGAAGAAGAAGAGATTGGATTTCTTCCCTGCCCTTCACCACCCAAAGGAGTCTCAGAGCGTATTACAAACTCCTTCCCCTTCCCCTCCCCACTACAGACACCCTGTGAGGTCGGTGGGGCTGAGAGAACTCTGACACAAACTGCTCTTTTTCAAGAACAGCTCTTATCAGAACTAGGGCTTGCCCAAGGTCATCCAGCAGCTGCAAGTGGAGGAGTGGGGAATCAAACCCGGTTCTCCCAGATTAGAGATTGAGGAAGAAGAGATTGGATTTCTACCCCGCCCTTCTCCACCCAAAGGAGTCTCAGAGCGGATTACAGACTCCTTTCCCTTCCCCTCCCCACAACAGACACCCTGTGAGGTCGGTGGGGCTGAGAGAACTCTGACACAAACTTCTCTTTTTCAAGAACAGCTCTTATTAGAACCCTCTTTTCACATTATCTCAATCACTCACCGTTCGAGCAGTCCCGTCACCGACTCAACCTCAAACTGGTCCCTTTGAATGCTTTGTCTAAAAGCTGCTTTCACCACATGGGAATGACACGGTTAACGTCGCTCCGACAGGATACGCATGGATAACAATTTCTGCCTTTTGAAAGAACATACATGGCTCTTCTGGACCCAAACTGTTGGAGACTGACAGCATAAACGGAGGGCACGAACAGCGGAACAAATCTGCCCCATTGTTCTGCTTTTTGTTTAAGACTTCTCTTGCCAAAATCCTCGGCTTCGCCGAACGTTTTTCTTGTTACGGGGCCAGAGGCAAGCTGAGAATCGGTGCAGCGAGTCAAAATTGCAAACACTTCTGCTCGGAAACAAACCGCCCAGGGAAGCCAGAAGCCCTAGAGCGACGGTTCGGGTGTCCTGCCAGAAGTTTTATCAATTAGGGGTCACTGGAGAAGACTGTGAAGATGGTTTCGGGAAGGGGGATTATATCCTTTCCAGAGCTGTGTGTAGACTAGTCACATGTGCGTGAGGGCTGAATCGGGCACTCCAGCATGTGTCAGGTGGCTCAAGGCTGCAGTGGCTCAAGTGGTTAAGATGCTGAACTGCAGACCGGAAGGTGGGTAGTTCAGCAGTTCGAGACCCGAGTATGCAGCATGACGGAGTGAGCTCCCGTCTCTGGCCCCAACTTCCTGCCAACCCAGCAGTTCGAAAGCAAGAAATTGCAAGTAGACAAATAGGTACCGCTTCGGTGGGAAGATAACGGCGTTCTGTGCGCCTCAGCGTCTAGTCATGCCGGCCACATGACCACAGAGAACTCTTTGGACAGCGCTGGCTCTTCAGCTTGGAAACGGAGATGAGCGCCGCATCCCTAGAGTCGGATTTTACTGGCTTTCGAGCAAGGGAAACCTTTACCTTTACCTATGTGGGTGGAGCCCCAGAGAGGATTTTGTAGAAGAGGAGGAGGAGGAGATTGGATTTATACCCCACCCTTCACTACCCAAAAGAGTAGTGGAGCGCGGATTCTAATCTGGGAGAACCTGGTTTGACTCCCCACTCCTCCACATGCAGCTGCTGGTGCGACCTTGGGTCAGTCACAAGTTCTCTCAGAGCTGTTCTCTCATGAGTTGTCCTCGAAAGAGCTCTCTCAGCCCTGCCTACCTCACAGGGTGTCTGTTGTGGGGAGGGGAAGGGAAAGGAGATTGTAAGCTGCTCTGAGAGTCTTTGGGTAGTGAAGGGCGGGGTAGAAATCCAATCTAATGAGTCATGCCAATGAGCTCCTGCACCTCTTTTCCTACGAAATGACCCCTGATCATGACCCTCCCTTAGTCGTCTCTTTTCTAATCTGAAAGGTCCCAGACTCCTCAGCCTTTCCTCGTTGGGAAGGGGCTCCAACCCCTGAATCATCTTGGCTGCACTCCTTTCTACTTTAATGCAACCCTGGTTAAAACCTCCCCACAGATGAAGAAATGGGAGAAAATGTTCTTGCCTAGCTCTTTGTTTTCCCCACTTTTTGGAGATTGCTGCTGTAGGGCTGCTTTGAAACAGTTTGGTGTCGTGGTTAAGTGCGCGGACTCTAATCTGGGAGAACTGGGTTTGATTCCCCACTCCTCCACTTGCAGCTGGCTGGATGACCTTGGGGAAGCCATAGTTCTGTCAGAGCTGTTCTTGAAAAAGAGCGGTCTCTGTCAGAGCTCTCAGCCCCACCGACCTCCCAGGGTGTCTGTTGCAGGGAAGGGAAGGGAAAGGAGTTTGTGAGCCGCTCTGAGACTCCTTTGGGTAGTGAAGGGCGGGGTATAAATCCAATCACTTCTCTTCTTCTTCTTCTGTAATCTCCACCCCTGCAGTCTGCAGTGGTATAGCCAGTTCTCTCAGTTCCACCTCATGTGACTTCATTCCCACCCGATTCTGCTGAACTTGTCAACTAGGCCTGAGAGAAGAACCAACGCATCTTCCCAGGGGGACCGAAATTAACTGCGGCAGGAGCCGTATAGCATGGCAGAGCCAGTGTGGTATCGTGGTTATGAGAGGCAGGCTAGGAGCCTGAAGACCCAGGTTTGAATCCCGACTTGTCCCATGAAAGCCCACCGGGTGAGTTCGGGCCAGTAACTCTCTCGGCCTAACCTACCTCACGGGGATGTTGTGAGGGTAGAAATGGAGGAGAGAAGAACGATGTAAGCTGCTCTGGGTCCCCAGTGGGGAGAAAGGCAGGGTATAATAAACAAACAGACATGGTGCTATGGGGTCCCCCAAAACCTGGAGATAACATTTCCCATGCTCGATCACTGTGCGGAGCTGGTGGCCCCCAAGTTTTCCACTTTCTGAGCAAAGAGATCCCCCCCACTCTCTCTCCACCACCCCGAGGCGCTCCGATAGATGAGGTCTACATCGTCCCCCACATTCTGTGGGCTGTCTCTTTCTCAAGTGCCTCAGACTGTCCCTAGACAAAGCTCCCCTCAAACGGTCGTTCCATTTGCCTTTACTCTGCAACATTCTTCGTCTTTGGCAGCCAGGATCCTCCAAAGATGCTGCTCTCCTGCAGTCCGCCGCATGTTCTGTTTACATCATCTCCTCTATTGGCCGCATCTGCTCCAGAACTTCAGCAAATCTCCATGGGGGTAAAGATAGCCAAGTTGGAACCGACACACCATTCCCTAAATACAGAGGTGGCGTCTCCATTCCAGCTGAACGGCAGGGAATGGGTTTGACTCGGACAGAGGTGCCGTTTGCATCCTGAACGCTGTTTTTTTGGCAGGGAAAGGGGGGCGAGGAAGACGAGTTCCACCGACGCTTGTCCATACGGGCCCGCAATGTAGAAAACGGAGCTGACATGGGACAGGGGGTGCGGGGGAAAGCGCTTTAGTGGAACATTTGATTTTTGTCATGTTGCTGTGAGGCCCGTTTCCACAGACTGTCCATTTTTGTCAAATAGATACCTTATGTGAAGTTTGGCTCCCAGGCCGGGCGTACAGTATTTTGCTCCGGGTGCCAAATGAGAAATGGGGAACACGTGCAGCTGTACAATAAAATGAAATAAAACAATCTTCGGTCCCTTCACAGCATGTATGTAAAACAGGGTCCGGTCTATTCGTACTCAAGTCTAGACGAGCAAGATTTTGGCACACGCTTTTTATACTTTGGGGGAGGGTCTGCGTACAAAGAAAGAAGGTTGATGGGGAGGGTATCCATTTGCAGTTGAGGAGAAAGAATGGGATCGTTCGAGGCTGAAAAAGAGAGAGAGTTCCAAATGAGAGAGTCCATCCTGCCCGAAAGACACCCATTTAGAGCCAGTTTGATGTAGGGGTTACGAGCCAGCCGCTGAGAGCCAGTTTGGTGTAGTAGTTAGGAGCATGGACTCTAACCTGGGAGAACCGGGTTTGATTCTCTGCTCCTTCACATGCAGCTGCTGGTGCGACCTTGGGTCAGTCACAAGTTCTTTTGGAGCTGTTCTCTCATGAGCAGTTCTTGAGAGACCTCTCAGGGTGTCTGCTGTGGGGAGGGGAAGGGAAAGGAGATGGTAAGCCGCTCCGAGACTCCTTTGGGTAGTGAAGGGTGGGGTATAAATCCAATCTCCTCTTCCTCCTCCTCTTCTTCTTTGTCTTCATCTTCTTCTTCATCTTCACTTTCTTCTTCGTCTTCTTCTTTGCCTCAACAAGGCCCAGGGCCTTTTCTGCCCTGGCCCCGGCCTGGTGGAACATGCTTCCACATGAGATAGGGTCCTGCGGGACTTACTACAGTTCTGCAGGGCCTACAAAATGGAGCTGTTCCACCAGCCCTTTGGCTGAGGTGGCGAACGTCTGACCCATCTCGGCCTCCCCTGCTCACACTGTTTGCTTAGTTTGTACTGCTTTGCCGTGCTTACAGTGCCCGTTATGACTTGCCCAGGTTAAGAGGTCAATGGAACATTACCGGTAAATAGTAAAGGTAAAGGTTTCCCTTGCTCGAAAGCCAGTCGAGTCCGACTCTAGGGTTGCGGTGCTCATCTCCGTTTCCAAGCCGAAGAGCCAGCGCTGTCCGAAGACTTTTCCGTGGTCACGTGGCCGGCATGACTAAACACCAAGGCACACGGAACGCTGTTACCTTCCCACTGAAGTGGTACCTATTTATCTACTTGCAATTTCTTGCTTTCGAACTGCTAGGTTGGCAGGAGCTGGAACGAGAGACGGGAGCTCACTCCATCATGCGGCACACTTGGGTCTCGAACTGCTGAACTACCGACCTTCCACAGCCTGCAGTTCAGTCTAGCATCTTCCAGGGGGCACCACAAACTGTCTTGCAGCTTGGAGAAGAGAAGGAGGAGAAGAGGAGGTTGGGGGTGGTGGCAGGATTGCTCTCTTGGAGTATTTGAAAGGCCGTCCCTTGGAGAAGGGCAGGGAGCTGTTCCCGTGGGCAACAGAGGAGAGGAGTTATCATAATGCCCCTGCATACATCTAAGGGGCGGCCTAATTTGGAATACTGTGTGCAGTTCTGTTCACCATACCTCCAACACGGCTTTTCTTATGTTCTTATGACTTGAAATAATGGGTTTAGATTACGGGTAGAAAGATAGCACTGGAAAAGAAGGAGGAGGAGGAGGAGGAGGAGGAGGTTTTTTTTAGGAGGAGGAGGAGGAGGAGGAGGAAGAAGAAGAAGAAGATTGGATTTATATCCCGCCCTTCACTACCTGAAGGAGTCTCAGAGTGGCTGACAATCTCCTTTCCCTTCCCCTCCCCACAACAGACACCCTGTGAGAAGTGTTCCCTCTCAGCTGAGTTAGTGTGAGCTAGCTCACAGTTTTTTAGCCTCTGGCTCACACATTTTTGTCTTGTCTCAGGAAGGAGGGCTCCAGAGCAAACTAATTTATGCAGCAGCCAAATCACTTGCTCACAACTTTCATGCCGGCAGCTCACAAAGTGGAATTTTTGCTCACAGGACTCCACAGCTTAGAGTGAGCATTGCCTGTGAGGTAGGTGGGGCTGAGAGAGCTCTGACAGAAAGTGCTCTTTTTCAAAAACGGCTGTGCGAGAACTATGGCTTGCCCAAGGTCACACTAGCAGGTGCAAGTGGAGGAGTGGGGAATCAAACCCGGTTCTCCCAGATTAGAGTCTGCACACTTAACCACTACACCAAGAAGTTGGATTTATACCCTACCCTTCACTACCCAAAGGAGTCTCAGAGCCGTTCACAAACACCTTTCCCTTCCCCTCCCCACAACAGACACCCTGTGAGGTAGGCGGGGCTGAGAGAGTTCTTGACAGAAACTGCCCTTTTTCAAGAACGGCTGTGCCAGAACTATGGCTTGCCCAAGGTCACACCAGCAAGTGCAAGTGGAGGAGTGGGGAATCAAACCTGGTTCTCCCAGATTAGAGTTCACACACTTAACCACTACACTGGCAGAAGAGAGCACCTAAATTGATTAAGGGGATGCAACACCTTCCTTATGAAGAAAGCTTAAAGAGGTTAGGACTCTTTAGTGTGAAGAAACGACGATTGAGGGGTGACGTGATAGAGGTTTATGTCGCAGAATTAGGGCTGGGTTGAGCCCCAGTCCTCTGCTAAACCTCTGATACTTTAATTTCTATAGCAATTCACCTCTAGAGTTAACTCCGAGGTTCTGTTTCTCAGGAGGCTTCAGGACTCTGCCAAGTGCGGTGGCCTTCGGGTCCCGAGAACCTTGTACATGGGTTTGGCCTCACGTGACATTTGCCTTCTGGGAATGTTTGTACTTTGCAGAAGTCAGGAGTCACTATTGAATTCTAAATAGACATAAGAACATGAGAGAAGCCAGTGTTGGATCAAGCCAATGGCCCATCTAGTCCAACACTCTGTCACACAGTGGCCCAAAATACCAGGGGCCACCAGGAGGTCCATCAGTGGGGCCAGGACACCAGAAGCCCTCCCACTGTTGCTCCCCCCAGCACCAAGAATACAGTGCATCACCTGCCCCAACCTGTGAGTTCCTATCTATACCTTGTGGCTAATAGCCACTGATGGACCTCTGCTCCATATGCTGATCCAATTCCCTCTTGGAGCCGTCCATGCTTGTAGCCGCCACCACCTCCTGTGGCAGTGACTTCCATGTGTTAATCACTCTTTAGGTAAAGAAGGACTTCCTTTTATCCATTCTAACCTGACTGCTCAGCAATTTCATGGAGTGCCCACAAGTTCTTGTATGGTGAGAAAGGGAGAAAAGTACCTCTTTCTCTACCTGCTGTATCCCATGCATAATCTTATAAACCTCGATCATGTCACCCCTCAGCCATCGTCTCTCCAAGCTAAAGAGCCCCAAGCACTTTAACCTTTCCTCATAGGGAAAGTGTTCCAACCCTTTTATCATCCTAGTTGCCCTTTTCTGCACTTTCCCCAATGCTATAGTATCCTTTTTGAGGGGTGGTGACCAGAACTGTACACAGTACTCCAAACGAGGATGTACCATCGATTTATACAAGGGCATTATGATACTGGCTGATTTGTTTTTAATTCCCTTCCTAATAATCCGTAATAATTCCTAATAATAATAATAAACAAAGTGTCTGACGCTAGCTTCCTGGATCTCTCTGTGTCAACCTTGACTCTCTGAGCCAACCTGGCTTAACCCAGCTTTCCTTGACTTTCCTGACCCCAGAGGTAGAAAGAAAGGGCCGAGCTTTGCCGTATACACCAGACGTATGTCAAATGCTCGTCACAGACTTGACTGACAGTTGCATTTGTTCCTGTGGTTGGAAAAAGGGTACTTAATGTCTGAATTTAGTTTTGTTCCTGGTTGTTCCGGCCAACCACCCTTCCGTTATGGGTCTTGGCAGAGCAACCGAGGATATCCTTTATAGAACTCCGTGCACTATTTATGTACTGGGGTTGTCTTGAAATAGTCTGTGTTGAATATTGAAGTGCTACAAAAGTGTTTTCTGACTTAAGAGTGGGTAATGGAATAAGCTGAGTTTTGGTTAAGGACCCCCCCCCCTTCTCAATGCATTTGGGAAGCCAGCTTTTCTCTTTCCCAAAATGAACGCTGTGGCGATGGGAGTGTATGAAAAGGTTCCTGCACCCCTCATTTCCCCAAAAGTTTACAAAATTATGTCGTCTCAGTGTGTGACTACAATAAAAAAGGCAAATGGAGTGCTGGGGATTATTAGGACGGGGACTGAAAACAAACCAGCCAGTAGAAGAAGAAGAGAAGAGATTGGATTTATACCCCGCCCTTCACTACCCGAAGGAGTCTCAGAGCGGCTCACAAACTCCTTTCCCTTCCCCTCCCCACAACAGACACCCTGTGAGGTAGGCGGGGGCTGAGAGAGCTCTTGACAGAATCGGCTCTTTTTCAAGAACAGCACTTATCAGAACTATGACTTGCCCAAGGTCATCCAGCCAGGTGCACGTGGAGGACTGGGGGGAATCAAACCCGGTTCTCCCAGATCAGAGTCCACGCACTTCGCCACTACACCAAACTGGCTCTGAAACAGTATCATAATGCCCCTGCATAAATCGATGGTGCGACCTCATTTGGAATACTGTGTACAGTTCTGGACACCACACCTAAGTTATTATAGGATTGGAAAAGGTGCAGAAAAGGGCAACTGAAATGATTAAGGGGATGGAATACCTTACCAATGAAGGAAGGTTGAAGAGCTCTTTAGCTTGGAGAAACGAAAATTGAGTGGTGACATAGAGTTTTACAAAATTATGCATGGGATAGAGGAGGTAGAGAAAGAAGTACTTTTCTCCCTTCCTCACAATACAAGCACTTGTGGGCACTCCATGGAATTGCTGAGCAGTGGGTTTAGAACCCTGGATGATTCAGAAGCCGGAATTAAGATTGCTGGGGAAAACATCAACAACCTCAGATACGCGGACGATACCACTCTCATGGCAGAAAGTGAAGAGGACCTCAAGAGCCTCTTGCTGAGGGTAAAAGAGGAGAGCGCAAAGGCTGGCTTGAAACTCAACATCAAAAAAACTAAGATCATGGCATCCGGCCCCATCACTCCTTGACAAATGGAAGGAGAAGTCGTGGAAGCAGTGACAGACTTCACGTTCCTGGGATCCCAGATCACTGCAGACGGTGACTGCAGCCATGAAATTAAAAGATGCCTGTTTCTTGGGAGGAAAGCGATGGCAAACCTCGACAGCATATTAAAAAGCAGATACATCACCCTGCCAACAAAAGTACGTATGGTCAAAGCAATGGTATTCCCAGTAGTACTGTATGGCTGCGAGAGTTGGAGTATAAGGAAGGCCGAGCACCGAAGAATAGATTCTTTTGAACTATGGTGCTGGAGAAGACTCTTAAGAGTCCCTTGGACTGCAAGAAGATCAAATCAGTCAATCCTAAAAGAAATCAACCCTGACTGTTCCCTGGAAGGCCAGATACTGAAGGTGAAGTTCAAATACTTTGGCCACCAAATAAGAAGGGAGCACTCACTGGAGAAGTCCCCAATGCTGGGAAAGATTGAAGGTCAAAGAAGAAGGGGACGACAAAGGATGAGATGGTTAGACAGTGATCTCGAGGCAACGAACATGAAATTAAACAAACTCCAGAGTACAACGGAAGATAGGAGGGCCTGGCGCGATGTGGTCCATGGGGTCGCGAAGAGTCGGACTCGACTACAACAACAACAACAACAACAACAACAAAGTTTAGAACAGATACAAGGAAGTCCTTCTTCACCCAAAGAGTTGTTAACACATGGAATTCGCTGCCAAAGGAAGTGGTGGCGGCTACAAGCATAGACAGCTTTAAGAGGCGACTGGATAAACCTATGGAGCAGAGGTCCATGAGTGGCTCTTAGCCACAAGGTATAGAGGGAACACTCCGTCTGGGCCAGGGATGCTCTGTGTTCTTGGTGCTGGGCGGGGCAAGAGTGGGAGGGCTTCTGGACTTCTGGCCCCACTAGTGGACCTCCTGATGGCACCTGGGTTTTGGCCACTGTGTGACACAGAGTGTTGGACAGGATGGGCCACTGGCCTGATCTAGCATGGCTTCTGTTATGCTCTATGTTCTTATGTGCGTGCACAAGTGTGCATGGTCTTAAAGGTGCCACTGGACTCCAACTTTGTTCTGTGTAGTATTCTTGCCGCTAGGCTCCTAGGACGGCTTCGCTGGAGCCATGCCCTAAATGTGGAAAGTTTGTAAAGCGCCCCCCCCTTTCCCACTGCAGAAACCCAGCCTTGCGTGCGTCAGCTGCAACATCTCAAATGGCTGGTGTGTCTGTCTCCAGGTAGGCCAAAAGACCAGTGTTCTTTGGCAGGCTAAATCCTCACCAGTGTTATGGAACGCATAGCATTTCTGCACAGCGGGGGCTCGGTTATTGGCTATGGAGGGTCGGGGGGGGGGGGCGGCGGCGGCTCATCCTCAGTTAAAGCCTCGAAGGCGTTTGGCAGAGGCTCTCCTTTGTGTTGCGGGCGGCTGATCTCGATTACAGGACCGCTCTTTCTGCACAATCTCACCAGAGCCTCCAGAAAGCCCTCCTGGATCAGACCGGCCGTTCGTTTAATCCGTTCCCACAGTGGTTCACCAGGTGCCCTAGGAGGCCCAGAGCTGGCATACAGAAACCACTGCTGACTCCTGGCAACTGGCGTTCCCTTGAGAGCCAGTGAGATGTAGTGGTTAGCATTTCGAACTCGGGTCTGGGAGACCCAGGTTCAAATCCCCCCTCTGCCATGGAAGCTCACTGGGTGTCCTTGGGCCAGTCACAGTCTATCAGCCTGATCTGCCTCACAGGGTTGTTGTGAGGGTAAAATAAAGGGGAGGGAAACAACGTCAACCTCCTTGGGTCACCCACTGGGGAGAAAGGCGGAATATAAAGTTCGCCGATAATGGATCAATAGAGGCTGAAGACCTCCTCCCTTTACGTATCCAAGCCCCGAAGACTGGACAAATTCTCTACCAACTCTAGATACCATCTCAGTAGGGACGGTCTAGTGCCAGTTTGGTGTAGTGGTTAGGAGCACAGGCTCTAATGTGGGAGAACCGGGTTTAGTTTCCCCACTCCTACACATGCAGCTGCCAGTGTGACCTTGGGTCAGTCACAAGTTCTCTCAGAGCCATTCTCTCAAGGGCAGTCCTCGAAAGAGCTCTCTCAGCCCCACTGACCTCACTGGGTGTCTGTGGTGAGGAGGCACCAGCTTGGGTCCCCTAACTCTTCTTTTGTGTATAACATTGATTCAGACCCATAGCCGGGATTTTTTAGTTTGGGGGGCCTTTTAAAAAGTTGGGGGGCACTGAAATTCACACACAGCCTCTGCTTCTCCATGCTGAGTGGCAGGCACGTGCAGCCTCCTCCCGCTTATCTCCAAAAGTTGGGGGGGCTTGGGAAGAAGTCGGGGGGCCAGGCCCCAGGAGGCCCCGCTGTACCTACGGGCCTGAGAGCGTTCCTGACTCCATTACTTCAGCGACAGCCTTTCCAGAAGGTAACACAGGTCTTTTGTTTCCTTAGGAAAATAACAGAGAGATGGCATCCCTTCTCATTTTAATGGCCCCATTTCTGGGGTTATCGTTCAAGGAACAAATGGATGTCTTCCCCATTACGCGGCTCATTAACCGTATTAACGAGCTTTAAAAGCTGCATTAGCGGCAGAAGGGCGTTCTCAGCGTCACTTCTGAGCGAAACCTTAAATGCGTCCCAGAGACCCATATTAATAAACCCAACATGCCCGGCTCGCATTTCCCTCCCGCTTTCGAAGCCAATTTCCTCACATACGTCAGCGTATCTCTCCGAACTTTCAGTGTCATTTTGGGGGGAAGGGGGATTATGATTCCCACCTCATAAAATCAAGGGCCATGTTTTACAGGGAGCCACGAGGCATTTCGGAACACGGCTCATCTGGTATCTGGGATTTATTGATCTCCGACTAACCGTATGGACACTCTTCGAGGTATAATATGGCCTTGTGTTTAATGTAGACCCGCAGGGATAATCTCTGTCTTGAAACCTCGGAAAACAGAGAAGGGGGAAGGGGGTAGGAAATGGCTGTGGGGGTATTAAAAGCCGTCAGGTTGTTTCCGACTCAGGGCGACCCTCTGAATCGATGGCCTCTGAACATTCAGGGGAGACAGAACGAAATACGACTTTGCACAGAGAATGGTTGAAATCTGGGATTTGCTGCCAGAGGATGTAGTGACGCTTCAACCAGCTTCAAAAGGGGGATTCGATCGATTCATGGAGGGTGTCCATTAGTGGCTACTAGCCATGGTGTGACGGAGGGGAACCTCCACATTCAGAGGCACTACACCTCTGAATCCCAGAGCCAGGAGGCAACATCAGGGAAAGGCCTCGGCCTATCTGCCCCGTTGCTGGCTGTCCAGAGGAACTGGTTAGCCACTGTGTGAGACAGGATGCTGGACTAGATGGACTATTGGTCTGATCCAGTGGGACTCTTTTGATGTTCTTATCCGGGGAAGGCCTCAGCTTCTATGCTCTGCTGTTGGACCTTCAGAGGAACTGGTTGGCTGCTATGTGAGACAGGATGCTGGACTAGATGGACTATTGGTCTGATCCAGTGGGACTCTTTTGATGTTCTTATCCGGGGAAGGCCTCAGCTTCTATGCTCTGCTGTTGGACCTTCAGAGGAACTGGTTGGCCAGTGTGTGAAACAGGATGCTGGACTCGATGGACCACTGGTCTGATTCAGTGGGGCTCTTCTGATGTTCTTATCAGGGGTAGGCCTCGGCCTCTATGCTCTGTTGTTGGAATGCCAGAGAAACTGGTTGGCCACTGTGGGAGACAGGATGCTGGACTGGATGGACCACTGGTCTGATTCAGTGGGGCTCTTCTGATGTTCTTATCAGGGTTAGGCCTCGGCCTCTATGCTCTGTTGTTGGAACACCAGAGAAACTGGTTGGCCACTGTGGGAGACAGGAGGCTGGACTAGATGGACCACTGGTCTGATTCAACAGGGCTCTTATGATGCTAGTGTTTTAAGCCAGTTTGGTGTAGTGGTTAAGTGTGCAGACTCTAATCTGGGAGAACCGGGTTTGATTCCTCACTCCTCCACTTGCACCTGCTGGATGACCTTGGGCAAGCCATAGTTCTGTCAGAGCTGTTCTTGAAAAAGAGCAGTTTCTGTCAGAGCTCTCTCAGCCCCACCTACCTCACAGGGTGTCTGTTGTGGGGAGGGGGAAGGGAAAGGAATTTGTAAGCCGCTCTGAGACTCCTTCGGGTAGTGAAGGGCGGGGTATAAATCCAATCTCCTCCTCCTTTTCCTCTTCTTTGTGCTTTATGGGGGGGTGGAGAGGAAAATTGCAGTTCTGCTCTGAATGGCCGAAACCTGAAAAGTATTCCTGAACTTTCAGGCTGAATCACTATGTCCACAAAATTCATTTACTGTTGGAAGATGAGCCGATAGTTTTTGCACAACTAGAAGTATTATCCGCAGTGGATATGAATTAGGATTTATTGCCAGCCCTCGAGTCAAGTTAAATATATCCTTGTTGAACGTAGACAGTGTTGAATGAACTATGTTGGCTGGAAGAACTGCCGAATTGTCTCTGAATTGCCCGGACAATTGCGTGACAGCTGTTCCAACAGACCGTTTGGGATGTGCTTACAAGTTGGAGCCAGCCCAAACCATCTCAAAAGGTTTTTGTGGCGAAGCGTTGGCTGTACGGATAAAAGAAACCCATTCAGCTCATTTTTTCTTTGAGGCTGACAGAATGCGAGGTGCCATCTATGGTGAACTGATAACTTTCTCTCTGTCCCGGCCATAGCTGTTAGCTGAAGAAGATGCCTTAGGCCTGTCAGTTGCGTTAAAAAAAAGTATGCACAGAAATGTATGAGGAAGTGGATTTTGAACAAAAATATGTGTGATTTTCTATCTTACATGTGAGTTACTTTCCCTCAAGCTTTGGTGTACTCAAAGTTCTAGCTGGTATGTAGAAATGGTGAAATATATGACACAGAATATGCAACAACGATGAAATTAATAATACGGTTGCAAAATAGATGAGTTACGAAATTGGAAATTCAAAATGTTTGAAGTAAGGATCATTGTATCCCATAGAAAATGTCTTAAAAATGATAGTGAAGAGGGTGTTGGGCAGAAATATTTACTTTTTTTGTTTTATACATCTTGCAAATGTATAACAATCTTAATATATAGTTACATATATAGTTATATATATTTTCATATATATAGTTATATATTTGTTGCTGCTCTTGTTGTTGGTCCTCCTCCTCCTCCTCCTCTTCGTCTTCTTCTTCTTCTTCTTCTTCTTCTTCTGTTTTGTTTTATACATCTTGCAAATGTATAACAATCTTAATATATAGTTACATATATAGTTATATATATTTTCATATATATAGTTATATATTTGTTGCTG
>NW_015165854.1:462323-462444 GCF_001447785.1 Gekko japonicus | reverse complement strand
CTTCACCTTTTCATAGAATCACAGAGTTGAAAGGGGCCTCTAGGGTCGTGGTTAAGTGCGCGGACTCTAATCTGGGAGAACTGGGATTGATTCCCCACTCCTCCACTTGCACCTGGCTGGA
>NW_015165854.1:410684-462307 GCF_001447785.1 Gekko japonicus | reverse complement strand
CTGGATGACCTTGGGCAAGCCATAGTTCTGATAAGTTCTCTCAGAGCTGTTCTCTCATGAGTTGTCCTCGAAAGAGCTCTCTCAGCCCTGCCTACTCACAGGGTGTCTGTTGTGGGGAGGGGAAGGGAAAGGAGATTGTAAGCTGCTCTGAGAGTCTTTGGGTAGTGAAGGGCGGGGTAGAAATCCAATCTAATGAGTCATGCCAATGAGCTCCTGCACCTCTTTTCCTACGAAATGACCCCTGATCATGACCCTCCCTTAGTCGTCTCTTTTCTAATCTGAAAGGTCCCAGACTCCTCAGCCTTTCCTCGTTGGGAAGGGGCTCCAACCCCTGAATCATCTTGGCTGCACTCCTTTCTACTTTAATGCAACCCTGGTTAAAACCTCCCCACAGATGAAGAAATGGGAGAAAATGTTCTTGCCTAGCTCTTTGTTTTCCCCACTTTTTGGAGATTGCTGCTGTAGGGCTGCTTTGAAACAGTTTGGTGTCGTGGTTAAGTGCGCGGACTCTAATCTGGGAGAACTGGGATTGATTCCCCACTCCTCCACTTGCACCTGGCTGGATGACCTTGGGCAAGCCATAGTTCTGATAAGAGCTGTTCTCGAAAAAGAGCAGTTTCTGTTAAGAGCTCTCTGAGCCCTGCCTACCTCACAGGGTGTCTGTTGTGGGGAGGGGAAGGGAAAGGAGTTTGTAAGCTGCTCTGAGACACCTTTGGGTAGTGAAGGGTGGGGTATAAATCCAATCTCTTCTCTTCTTCTTCTACTGGCTGCTTTGTTTTCACTTCTTCTTCTCTTCTCATAGTGTGGCCAAAGTACGATAGCCTCAATTTAGTCGTTTTAGCTTCTAGGGCGAGTTCTGTCTTGATTGGATCTAGAACCCGCGAATTTGTCTTTTTGGCGGTCCGTGGTATCTGTAAAACTCTCCTTCCAATGACGCTGTGTAGCAACTCTCTACTTGTTTGGTTGTCTCCCATCCAAGTAGTAACCCGGGCCCGACCCTGCTTAACTTCTAAGATCTGCTGAGACAGGGCCATACAGGTGAAGGCAAGAGTCATTCAGAGGTGGTTTGCCATCACCTGCTTCTGTGGAGCAACGTGAGGCTCCCTTGGTGGTCTCCCATCCAAGATCTGATTAGATTGGGCTAGCCTGGGCCGTCCGGGTCAGGGCGTGGGTGGTTTACCATGTGCCCGGACTGAACTCTGCTTTCTGGGTGAGTCTGAGGTCAGGGTTTCCCCAGGGCTTTCTCTCCAGAAGTTGTTTTCATTCAGAGTCCACGCTTGCGGTGTTGTTCCATAAACACGGCAGAGAGTTGTTTCAAGGTGGAGATGGGTGGTCCATACAGGGCCCCCGTTGTGTTTCTCTGGTCGGGAAGGAAAACATTTTGCGTCGCGTGGTGGCAGGGATGTTGACCTCTCTGGGAGTTTCGATCCCAGGGGAAGAAACCCGATTTCCCCATTTTTATGTGTGTGGGAAAACACCCAGGTATCTGGGGGGCGGGGAATGAAATATATGCAATATCTTGTGACCTGAGGAGCCGCCTTTCGCTTGCATGCATACGCTGCTGCTCTGTTCTGCTGTGAAAGTCTTGCCCTCTTTTAGGGTGAGAAATGCGGCCAAGAACAGTGATTCGTGGAAAGATTCAACAGGAAGCCTCCTTTAACTAGTGGACAGAGAGGAGCGGGTGCAGAGGAGAGGGATGAGGATGATCGGGGGCCTGGAGACCAAGAAGCCCTAGGAAGAAAGGCTGAGGGACTTGGGAAGGTTCAGTCCTGAGAAGAGGAGGTTGAGGTGGGAGTCCTAGAGATGTGAAGGCCTGGGAAAAAACTGGAAAAATTCGGGGAAAAAATTGGAAAAATTGAAAAACAAAAAGAAAAGAAAATATTTTAAGACAAAGTGTTCAAATATTTTCCAAATCATTTCATATATATATATATGGTATCAGATTGATCTACTTTCTGTGCACTGAGAACAAGCAAGTCCTACGTTACTAACTGAACTCTCCAATGCAAGAACAAGATGCATTTCTTCCTTTAGGAGGTGCTATTGTCACGAGAAAAGAAAAAGGTTTCAGTTTTGTTTTTGCCTGTGGGCGGGTAGACTTTCAATCTAGAAAAGACAAAATAAGTGCTAATGTAGCATTTTTTTTCAATTTTTCCAAAAATTTCCGTTTTCCCCCCGAAAAAAACTGGGAAAAAACCGGGGTTTTTTCCAAGCTTCAAAATTTCCAGAAATTTTACATCTCTAGGTGGGACAGGATGGCTCCCTTGAAGTATTTGAAGGGCTGTCACTTAGAGGAGGGCAGGGAGCTGTTCCTGTAGGCAGCAGAGGACAGAACTCGCAAGGATGGGTTGAAAGGAAGGGCAGGAAGGCGCCGGCTGGATCTTAGGGAAAACTTTTTGACAGTCAGAGTTGTGCCACAGTGGAATCAGCTGCCTGGGGAGGTGTTGAGCTCCCCCTCCTTGGCAGTCTTTAAGCAGCCGCTGGACAGACACTTGTCAGGGATGCCCTAGGCTGATCCTGCACTGAGCAGGGGGTTGGACTAGGTGGCCTCTGTGGCCCCGTCCGACTCTGCGATTCTGTGATTCTATGTTTCTAAGTCAGTGGTTTGCTCCTGAAGACAAAACTACATTGTCTCTTTGATGGGAGATTGGTGGAAGGACAGATCAGGGAGTCATGCAGAGGCACAGTTTCACGCGCGGAGCTACTTTTGTTGTAATGCAGCAGATGAATGGAGGGGGGAAAAGCAACTCAACAAGATATAATGAATCCCTCTGTTCAGAGGCAAGGAACAAAGTATTAGCGTTTAGAAGAAGAGGAAGAAGAGACTGGATTTATACACCGCCCTTCACTACCCGAACGAGTCTCAGAGCGGCTGACAATCTCCTTTCCCTTCTCCTCCCCACAACGGACACCCTGTGAGCAGTGTCCCCCCTAAGCTGAGTTAGTGTCAGCTAGCTCAGTTTTTTAGCCTCCGGCTCACACATTTTTGTCTCAGCTCAGGAAGGAGGGCTCCAGAGCAGACTAATTTATGCAGCGGCCAAATCGCTCGCTCCCAACTTGAATGCCAGTAGCTCACAAAGTAGAATTTTTGCTCACAAGACTCCACAGCTTAGAGGGAATATTGCCTGTGAGGTAGGTGGGGCTGAGAGAACACTTTCGAGAACTGCTCTCGAGAGAACAGCTCTGAGAGAGCTTGAGACTGATCCAAGGCCACACCAGCAGCTGCAGGTGGAGGCGTGGGGAATCAAACCCAGTTCTCCCAGATTAGAGTCCACGCTCCTAGCCACTGCACCAAACTGGCTTTAGATGAGAAGCGTTTTTTTTCAGCAGGGAAGTTGTCCATCTTGGCGCATTTGTACAATACCGCGTGGGCCCCGTGAACATTGCCCATGACCCTGAACTTCGTCGGAGCGGCCTGTCGAAAGGGTGGCGGTTGCAGACTGTACGAAATGAAATAGTTCATCCAAACAAAAAGTCCCGAGCTCAAAACAGGCCGCTTGACGCCGAAGCCCTCCTGGGACACCGTGAGAGTTACACACGCAACAAGAAAGCGATTTTGTTCTGCTTCTCTGCGGAGGCCAAAAGGAAGTCTGGGTTTCTCGTGGCACACATCGAGAATGGCCGCGGCTCGAGAAACACAGAGCGGGTGGCCGCACGCCAGTGCAAATAAATACATAAACTGGCGGTGGAGGGGGGGAGGGGGGATTGCTTTTTTGCAGCATGTAAATTAGCCCATTCACTCCAGGTGGGTGTTTATTCTTTAGAAGAATTTAACATCTCTTTTGGCAGACCGCTCTCTGCTTGCTAATCTTCGGAGCAAAGCTGGAGACGGACGGGGGCTCTGGGTTCCAGAACTGCCCTTTTGAATGCCTCGGTAGAGAATAACGGGGTCTGGCCACTTTGCTACCACCGCTAGGCCGTCATCCAGAAAGCTGTGGTTGGGTTATTGCTCTCTCCCCCATCACAATGCTGCCATGACCGTGCAAGACTCATTGAAGCAGGGCTTGGGCTGGAAATCTTCCGGGGTGGGGGGGTTTGCAGTAAACTAGGATGAAGAAGAAGGAGAAGAAGAGATTGGATTTATACCCCACCCTTCACTACCCAAAGGAGTCTCAGAGCAGCTTACAAACTCCTTCCCCTTCCCACAACAGACACCCTGTGAGGTAGGTGGGGCTGAGAGAGCTCTCTCAAGAATTGCCCTTGATATACCCCGCCCTTCACTCGGAGTCTCAGAGCAGGTTACAACCTCCTTTCCCTCCCCCTCCCCACAACAGACACCCTTGTGAGGTAGGTAGGGCTGAGAGAGCTCTTTTAAGGACTGCTCTTTCAAGGACAGTTCTTGTCAGAACTATGGCTTGCCCAAGGTCATCCAACAGCTGCAAGTGGAGGAGTGAGGGAATCAAACCTGGTTCTCCCAGTTCAGAGTCCGTGCATTTAAGTAGTGCACCAGTCTGGCTCATAGCTCATATAGTAACTCCATCTGGTGCAGAATGCTGTGGCTTGGCTGCTATTGGGAACTAGACAGAACAGGCACATGAACGCATGACGCTGCCTTATACTGGATCAGACCCTTGGTCCATCAAAGTCAATATTGTCTACTCAGACTGGCAGCGGCTCTCCAAGGTCTCAGGCAGAGGTATTTCGCATCACCTCCTGATCCTTTTAACTGGCGATGCCAGGGACTCTATGGCACTGTACCCCTTGCGAGGTCCTCCCCTCCCCAAACTTTGCCATTCTAAGGCTCCGCCCCCAAAGCTCCAGGAATGTCCAAGCCTAGAATTGGCACCCTTAAAGCTTAACCCTCGCTGTACCTTGGTCCATCCACAGGCACCGTCACATCAAGAGTGTCCTTTTGTACTGCATGCACGTCGATGAGGGGAGAGTGTGCCAAATACTGGAAGGAAACAAAAACTACGGCAAACGATGCATTAACAGTGCTCTGTACAAGAGACACATTTTTTAAAAAAGATGAAACAGTGAATTAATTGGAAGATTAACTGGCAACAACAATAATTCAGAACTCTGAATTCCAGAGAGCCAGTTTGGTGTAGTAGTTAGGAGCGCGGACTCTAATCAGGGAGAGCCGGGTTTGATTCCTCGGTCCTTCACGTGCAGCTGCTGGTGTGACTTTGGGTCAGTCACAAGTTCTCTCATGAGCAGTTCTCAGCTGAGCTCTCAGCCCTGCCTACCTCACAAAGGTGTCTGTTGTGGGGAGGGGAAAGGAAAGGAGATTGTAGGCCGCTCTGAGACACCTTTTGGTAGTGAAGGGCGGGGTATAAATCCAATCTCCTCCTCCTCCTCCCCTACTACTACTCCTTCTCCTTCTCCAATCTGGGAGAACCGGGTTTGATTCCCCACTCCTCCACTTGCACCTGGCTGGATGACCTTGGGCAAGCTGTAGTTCTGATAAGAGCTGTTCTTGAAAAAAGAGCAGTTTCTCTCAGAGCTCTCTCAGCCCCACCTACCTCACAGGTAGGGGAGGGGAAGGGAAAGGAGTTTGTAAGTTTCTCTGAGACATCTTTGGGTAGTGAAGGGTGGGGTATATCCAATTCTCCTTCTCCGCTACACAAAAGTAGGGATCGTGGATAAAGAGAGGACATGTTTTGGGAGTTGTCTATGAACCAAACTCTGGATCCTTGGATTATTCAGACTGGGGATTCCGGGATGTGGGAAAGCTGCCAAATACAGTAGGTTGCTAACCTAGGGGGAAGGTAGAAGGTTTCCATACCGTTCCTACAGGAGCTCCTTGATTTACTCTTTCTCGAGTGGGGAGGAGAAAGCTCTCCCATTGTTCCTCAATCAGCTGGTAATTGATCCCACATTTCAGAGTCTGGCCGCAGTGCTCTTTATGCCTCTACGTTTTTGGCTCATTCTTGGCATAAATCAGTTTTGACTTTCTGGTTGACGCTCGGCCGCGTGAATGCAGCATGGCAGACTCTTCTAGTAATTTCATTTCTTTTCATTTATCGTCCACCTTTCGTCGTGAGACTCAGGGCAGATGGTGTCAGGTTCTTCAATGACTCAGTATCAATAGCAGGTTCTTAAGCAGATTCAAGTTTATCGATCAGAGTAAGGCGAAGTTGGCTTGGACTCTTTTGAGTCAGGAATGACACATACAAAATGGCAATAGAAGGTCTAATGGGTTCATTTGTTGTTCAGTTGCACAGTCGAGTCCGACTCTTTGCGACCCCATGGACCAGATCCCGCCAGGCCTTCCTGTCTTCCGCCGTCCTCTGAAGTTTGCTCAATTTCTAGTTGCTAATGGGTTCCTACAATACCCCCTGACACCTAGAGGCCAATAAGCAATGAATATCAAACGTGGGAAACTGTGTAACGGGTCAGGGGTGAGTGGGAGAATTGGAGACATTCGCGCCCAAGCAATGAGCGCTCAAGGCCAGCCGGCCGATAAGGAGCAAAACCAAAAGACAGCTGCAGAGCAGAGCACATTCCAGTGGACAGGAAAATAACCTCATGGCGGGACTACCCGACATCTGGTAGCACTGTGCAGACAATCAGTAAGGCCGTTCCAAAACATGAGAACAAGGATTTGGGTCGGACACAAAAATTCGTCGTTAGCTGCCATATTCCTTGGTAAGTGCCAGGGTTGGAAATATCGGGCGATTTGGGGGCGGAGCCTGAGGAGGGCGGAGTCTGAGGAGGGGAGGGGCTTCAGTGGGGTTCAATGCCATCGATTCCACTTCCCAAAGCAGCCCTTTTCTCCACGTGAACTGATCTCTGTCGCCTGGAGATCAGTTGTAATCCCAGGGGGTCTCCAGGCAACACCTGGAAGTTGGCCAGCCTAGTAAGTGCAGACTTCTTGAATAAATATGAGACCCAGGCTTACTCATATTCAGGGGTCATCAGGGGAACATGCAGATCTGCCCTCACAGAGGAGGGAGAGCTTGTACCTGAATAAAACTTGGTCTTACAGGTGCCACTGGACTGTTTTGGATTGCTAGCTATTGGGGGGGGGGAACGTGCAGATCTGCCCTCACAGAGGGGAGAGCTGGTACCTGAATAAAACTTGGTCTTAAAGGTGCTACTGGACTGTTTTGAACCGGGGGGCTGGGGGGGGTGTCTGCAACTTACATGGCTGCTTCTTGCTCTGACTGACGGCTGCTGGGAGCAGGGGGCGGGGCTTGTTGCATGTGCCCACCTCCTGGGCTCCTTACTGCCGGAGCTCCGCTCCTGTGCACTCCTGCAGAAAATGACCCCTGGCCCCATCCATTCCGGGCTCTCCTGCCACGCCCCCCCCAACTTTCCCCGTTGCGTTCTGGCCTGGTTTTGACTTCAGCTTTTAAGAGTTAATGAACTAGGCAGGATGCATGAGATTTCATAAACGCCGGGAACACAGCGCAGTACATTCGATTTGTACAGCCATGACTCTGGGTATTGTGAGGAGGAACTGAAAAGTTTCACTCTCGAGTACAAGCAGCCTTTTGAAGCCTGCAGCCGGGGCCGTAATCATCTTTCAATGTCCCATTTGTCTGCAAACTTCGCTGCTGCTTCCATTTTCCTTTTTTAAAAAGCACACCCTGCAGTTGGATCGCGACCAACCCAAACCTGGAAGAAAAGCCCATTTCTTTAAAAAAAATAATAAAATTCAGATGAACTTTACTGGAAACAATCTGCTCTGTGAGTAAGCTGTAAAGCTATACTGCAGTACCCAAATAATTATTTTGTGTTCGGAACAAACAGCTGGGATGAACATAAGGGTTAGAGCAGAAATAACTTAAAACTTTAATCTACTGTTGTCACCTCGAGTGTTTAACGTTTTCATTCAGTGCTTCTGAAGCCACAAATGAAACACACACACACACACAAACACATTTGCTCCTAATTCAAACAGTATATAGGTTGCGTTCATACGCACAAAATAAAGCAGTCCTTATATCTTGGAGAGTGGAGTGATTTCAGAAAGATGGACTCCCATTCTAGCTGTATCTGAAGAAGTGAGCAGTGACTCATGAAAGCTCCTCCCCCTGCCACAAATTTTGTTAAGTCTTTCAGGTGCTGCTGGACTCTTGCTCTTTTCTACTACTACAGACAGATTAACATGGAGACCCATCTCGATCTGTCTCAGTGGAAGAAAGCAGGCCCTCTTCTTCCTTCAGTTCCATCCTTGTACCCAGAGGTCATTTCGGGGGGGGATCGCGAGGGAACGCAGTCCCCCCCGGGTGAGGTGCAGGGGGGTGGGGCACATGACGAAGCCCCGCCCCCTGCTTCCGGCTGTCCCTCTTCTGGCCCTCATTCAGCCAGGAGGAGGCAGGAGAAGAGGGAGGGTAAGTTGCTTCCTCACCGCCTCTCCCCACCCCTGCCTGCCTGGGGCCAGGGAGGGACTTGGCGGGGCTTCCTCGCACTCCCGCCGGCCTTGCAGGTCCACCGCCGGGCCCCTGATGTCAGGGGGTGTGGCATATGCTAATGAGTTATGCTAATGAGTCCCCCTAGCTCTTTTTCTACGAAACGACCCCTGTTTGTACCAATATGATTTAATATAACTGCAGGCAGTTTGAGGCATGCATCGCGTTGCGAACAGCAATTGCTAGGAAAAGAGAGTGCTTATTTTTAATTTATCGTTTTCAGCTTTCACTTCTAATGACTACAGTGCTCTGGCCTTTGGTTAAAGCTGCTGTTTAATCATTTTTGTAGAGCCGTTTAGCCGGTTTTACCCACAAACAATTCTTTGAGGTGGGCGGAGAGCTCACGGAGTATGTTTTAGTGATGCTGACATTTCCATAAATTAATATCCCAATCTTTAGAGTAAAAAAAATAAAAAATAAAAAATATATATAGTGAATTGTGCCCCTAAGCTCTATTTACTCATGCCGTAAAGAGATCCATGCAAGTTCTGTGCGTTTATACACACACATACTCACACGTGTGGAGCCAACATAAATTCTGAATGCAAGCCATAAAAAAAAATATACAAAAGTATCAGACAACAAATAGTCTCCTTAAAATGACTTCTTATTTTCTATTACAATCCTTTTACACAGAAGTTATCAACCAATCCTTCGTTGTCTCTAAACATAGTCTGACTTCTAAAACAGCTCATATTCACAATCATGGTAAAACTGGGTGTCGTGGTTAAGTGCATGGACTGTAATCTGGGAGAACCGGATTTGATTCCCCACTCCGCCACTTGCAGCTGCTGAATGACCTTGGACAAGCCCTAGTTCTGACAAGAGCTGTCCTTGAAAAAGAGCAGTTTCTGTCAGAGCTCTCTCCGCCCCACCTACCTCACAAGGGTGTCTGTTGTGGGGAGGGGAAGGGAAAGGAGTTTGTAAGCCGCTCTGAGACTCTAAGTGAAGGGCGGGGTATAAATCCAATCTCCTCCTCCTCCTCTTCCTCCTCCTCTTCCTCCTCTTCTTCTTCTTCTCATGCTTTCAGATAGTGATCAGAGCCCAGCAAAGGAGCCGAATTGAAGCAAGATAGACTGAGCGTCAAAATAAATTTCTAGAGCTTTTGCAGGGTAAGATTACCTGGTCTCCTTGACTGTATTTTGAATATGTATACATGAGCTATTTTATATAGTATGGGATATGTTTATGAGCATCAGAATGGATTCAAGGCTCCGCCATGGAGACAGCGGCCTGCAGAAGTCAGAGTTGGAGAATACTGAGAGCCACCAGGACGATCCATAGCTGCTTCTTTTTTGACCATGTGTAGAGGCAAAGAGGAAGCGGTTGATAACGTCTGTGTAAAAGGATTGTGATAGATAACAAGAAGTCATTTTAAGGACACTATTTTTGTCTAATGCCTTTGTAGAGGTTTTTATTTTGATGGCTTGCATACTTCATACGCTGTACATCCATTGGTGGTTGAGTCTAACATAAATTCTGTGGCCTGGTATCCAAAGGAATGCTTTAGGCAAGGTGATGGATTTGTGCTAACTGAATATGATTGAGAAGAAGAGGAAGAAGAGGAGATTGGATTTATACCCTGCCCTTCACTCAAAGTCTCAGAGCGGCTTACAAACTCCTTTCCCTCCCCCTCCCCACAACAGACACCCTTTGAGAGCTGCTCTTTTTCAAGGACAGCTCTGACAGAACGATGGCTTGCCCAAGGTCACCGAGCAGCTGCAAGTGGAGACGTGGGGAATAAGTGGGAGGGCTTCTAATGTGCTGGACCCACTGGTGGACCTCCTGATGGCACCTGGTAATTTTGGCCAGTGTGACAGAGTGTTGGACAAGATGGGCCTTTGGCCTGATCCAACATTGGCGTCTCTTATGTTCTTATTAACCTGGGACCTTCTGCATGCCAAGCAGATGCTCTATCACTGAGCTAGGGTCTCAGGTGGAGGTCTTTCACATCTCCTCCTGTCTGGTCTTTTTAACTGGAGATGCCGGGGACTGAACCTGGGACCTTCTGCATGCCAAGCAGATGTTCTACCACTGAGCTAGGGTCTCAGGTGTTCTTTCACATCACCTCCTGTCTGGTCTTTTTAACTGGAGATACCGGGGACTGAGACCCTAGCTCAGTGGTAGAGCATCTGCTTGGCAGGCAGAAGGTCCCAGGTCCAGTCCCCGGCATCTCCAGTTAAAAGGATCAGGCAGGAGGTGATGGGAAAGGCCTCTGTCTGAGACCTTGGAGAGCCACTGCCAGTCTGAGTAGACAATATTAACCTGGATGGACCAATGGTCTGATTCAGTATAAGGCGTTTCATGTGGGAAATTGGGTCTTTGGCCTCCATTGGCATTATATATTTGGAAGCTCTCCCGTCCATTTGAAACAAAGGGCGAGAAAGAGACGGCCCGTTTTTGTCCCGGCTCTGAAAGGAGCGATTTGCATGGGGCGGCAGTCCCTCATCGGACCCCCGAAATCCTCACCTTTCCCGCCGTGTTTGAAGATATGATTTGCCGCACACACAACGTGAATGCAAAACGCGGGGAGACAATGCTGTCGGCGGAGGGATTGAGAGCCGGCCGGGCAGCTGGCAAAGGACGGCTGGTTCCAGGAGGCCCGAACACTGCTTTGCGCCTTTTGTCAGTGCATGTGGGAAAACAAACACAAATGAATGCTTGAGAGATTAGCCGGGCTTCTCCAGTCCTTTCGGATGGTGGCGGCTGGACTCCATTGAGACGGGTCGCCGGCGAAGTGCTCCCCTTTCACTGGAGACGCGGAAAGGAGAACGCGCCATGCCCGTCAACTTGAACTTGTCTTCGCCGGCACCAGCCAAGGGGTCAAGGAGTTTCTACTTCTGGGAAGAAAGGGAAAGAAGAAGCCGGCCTTGAGAAATCAGGGGCTGAAGCCAGAGCTTTCAGACAGGCCAAAATCGAACTCGCAGGAGTGAAGAATGTCTTTCTTTCCCCGGGATGGGGAGGTTGGGGGGGGGGATGGGACTCACATTCACAGTCCTGACTGGAATTGTTGAGGTTGGGGGAGAAAATGGCTCATTATCATGAAAGTGGTCATTAATGAGGAGATACTTTGATTTTTTTTTTCAATTAGGAAGGGTGTGTTGTGGGAAGGCTTCTCTTCATGGCGTGTGGGAACCTTACGTTGCCGTTGTAAGGCATGTGGAGAGAGAGGAGGAAGGGAATTTTTTGCACGCACCTCTCGGAAGCAGGTGCTCTGGGACTCCATTCTGCCGAAAACAATGAACTTTCTTTTCAGGAACGGAAAACCCGCACGAGCCAATGCATCACTCTTCAAGGCCTCTGAGTTTCTCAGTGGTTTGACCAGGTGAGGCCTGGAGATAGGTTTGCCATCCCCCAGGGGTTTATGGGAAAATATATGACACGGTCAATGGTCCCTCTAAGCTTTGGAGTCTTGTGAGCCAAAATTCTACTTTGTGAGCTACTGGCAAAAAAAGTTGTGAGCGAGCGATTTGGCCACTGCATACATTAGTTTGCTCTGGAGCCATCCTTCCTGAGCAAATGCGTGAGCCGGAGGCTAAAACACTGTGAGCTAGCTCGCACTGCCTCAGCTTAGAGGGAACACTGGACATGGTGTATAATAGATGTATGCCTAAGGCAGATCTGTTTTGTGCTTTTTATTTTTCCTTTCTTCATTTCCTATACTATTATATAAATGTCGGTGCCAGGTGGCACCAAACACAGCTTCACCAAAAATAATACATCAAAGTGCAGGTTTACATTCTGTTCAAACATTCAAACAGCACCCTGTCAGTTTCGCAGTCACTAGTCCCATGGGACTCTAGTAGTTTATCCATACTGAATACAATATTTTTTTCAAGGACAGTGATATACATACGAGACATAAGGCTCACTATGGCCCCGGTCACACGGGCCAGATAATGCGGGGAGGGGGGAGGCGTGGCTATTTGTGCCGCTGCAATGTAATCGACCACTACCTGATCCGACGCTGCAGCAGTGGACCAGGGTTGTTCTGGCAGCACATGTTTCCAGCGCGCTTCAACGCGGCAAGAGGAGCTCACTGGAGCGATCAGACGGAGGAGGTCCATCTGCGGCCCGTCGCAAACTTTTGACAGTGGATTTTCACAGGTACCTTTTAACTCCGCATCTTCGGCCGGACGAGATGGGTTGGCTACGGTGCGCGAAAGTTGCCAGATGTGCCCATTCGATTGCACCCGTAAAACCCGCCCGGCATCCGTGAGTATCCTGCGGCAACTTCTGCGTGTGATCGGGACCTATATTCTCTTTCTGAGTATAAAGCCCTTAACATAGCAGCATTTTTCTAGGGTCCCATTGGGACCCTTGTGGAAAAACATAATAATTTATCTAGGAGAACACATCTCTTGTTCTATTAGGCACCCTACAAAAGTGTCGTGGGACTAGTGATTTCAGAGGCTTCCCAGTGTTCCCTCTAAGCTGAGTTACTGTAAGCTGGCTCACAGTTTTTTAGCCTCCAGCTCACACTGTTTTGTCATAGCTCAGGAAGGATGGCTCCAGAGCAAACTGATTGATGCAGCAGCCAAATCGCTTGCTCACAACTTTAATTCCAGTGGCTCACAAAGTAGAATTTTTGCTCACAGCTTAGAGGGAGCATAATTTGTGACCTACTTTCGGGTTTTGACCCACAGGTTGGGAAACACTGATCTAGAGGGTGCAGGCAGCTGTCTGCTCATTCTTCTGAGAAGAACCTCAGCCACTGTTCCCACCCCCCCATCCCCATCTGTACTGGGTTCTGTGGGAGGTGTGGACAAACCATAGCAAACTCCCACCCAGCCATTTTCATAGAATCATAGAGAGTTGGAAGGGGCCATACAGACTGTCTAGTCCAACCCCCTGCCCAATGCAGGACCAGCCTAAAGCATCTCTGACAAATATTCGTCCATCCTCTTCTTGAAAGCTGTCAGTGAAGGAGAGCTCACCACCCCCCTGGGCAGCCGATCCCACCTTTGAACCACTCTGACCGTGGAAAAGTGTTTCTTAATATCCAGCCGATACCTTTCTGCAGGTAATTGAAACCCGTTGCTTCGGGTCCTGTCCTCTGCTGCCAACTGGAAGAGCTCCTTGCCCTCCTCCAAATGACAGCCTTTCAAATATGTTTGGGCCAGGTCAAGAGGATTGGTCAACCAGTCCTTGACCCTGAATGTGCAATAGCAGGGGGGCTGCACACAGTGACGATGGAGTGCCTGTCAGTAAAAAAGCCTTGTGTCCAGATCACGGGAGGTGGTCGTTCCGCTCCATTCTGCTATGGTCAGGCCTCCCCTGGAGTCCTGTGTCCAGTTTGGGGCACCACATTTTAGGAAGGATGTTGACAAGCTCGAGCGTGTCCGAAAAAGGGCAACCAGGATGGTGAGAGGGTTGGAGTCCGTCTTACAAGGAAAGGCTGAAAGAGTTGGGTATGCTTAGCCTGGGAAAGAGAAGGCTTAGAGGGGACATGATTGCAGTCTTCAAGTATTTGAAGGGCTGTCACGTAGAAGACGGAGCAGATCTCTTCTCTCTTGCTCCGGATCGCAAGACTAGATCTAATGGGTGGGAATTACAAGGGAGTCGTTAGTGGCTAAATATCAGGAGAAACTTCCTAACTGTAAAGAGTGGTTGAGCAGTGGAACAGACTGCCTCAGGAGGTGGTGGATGCTCCTTCGCTGGACGTTTTCAAGAGGAGGCTGGATGACCATCTCTCAGGAATGTTGTAGGGCTATCTTTCGGCTGTGCTCCTGCAGAGTGCAGGGGGTTGGACCAGATGACCTGCAAGGCCCCGTCCAACTCTAACATTCTATGATTCTATGAACATGTGAGAGATGGAAGGAAGAGGGAAGTCAACCCACTTCTTCACAGCTGAACACTTCCGTTCAACCGTGGAGAAGTTCCTGATGTCCCTCTACCTTCTCTCTCTTGCGTGTTCTTTTTTATGGACGAGTTCTCATTCCACGGTGAGGAGCAGATGAGCAATCAGAAGGGTAGAGTAGGTGGGCTTGTGGATGGTATCTTTTTTTGCCCAGTGCCCCATGATAACCTGGAGTCAAGTTACCTTAGACCAACTGACTCCTTCGTTAATTTAAATGCACAAAACAGGTCCAAGCTGGCGTTCGTGTACGGGGTGAGAAGCACCCAGACAGAAGTCAACGAGGAACCCTCTTAAAAAGATTTTTTTTAAAAAAATGGGAAGCCCAACCAAGAGAGACTGAGTTGTTCCCATTGAGAATCTCAGCCCTGGCTGAGAAGTGATGCTCTGTCATCTTGGTGCTTGGGGGGGGGGGGTCAACAGGGGGAAAGCTCCTAGTGTCCTGGCCCCACTGGTGGACCTCCTGATGGCACCTGGTATTTCTGGCCACCGTGTTATACAGAGTGTTGGACTGGATGGGCCGTTGGCCTGATCCAACATTGGCTTCTCTTATGTTCTTATAGGAACTCTTGGTCTGGGGCAAGGGATGCTCTGTATTCTTAGTGTTGGGGGGGAGCAACAGTGGGAGGGCTTCCAGTGTCCTGGCCCCACTGGTGGACCTCCTGATGGCACTGGTATTTCTGGCCACTGTGTGATACAGAGTGTTGGACTGGATGGGCCATTGGCCTGATCCAACATTGGCTTCTCTTATGTTCTTATAGGAACTCTTGGTCTGGGGCAAGGGATGCTCTGTATTCTTAGTGTTGGGGGGGAGCAACAGTGGGAGGGCTTCCAGTGTCCTGGCCCCACTGGTGGACCTCCTGATGGCACTGGTATTTCTGGCCACTGTGTGATACAGAGTGTTGGACTGGATGGGCCATTGGCCTGATCCAACATTGGCTTCTCTTATGTTCTTATAGGAACTCTTGGTCTGGGGCAAGGGATGCTCTGTATTCTTAGTGTTGGGGGGGAGCAACAGTGGGAGGGCTTCCAGTGTCCTGGCCCCACTGGTGGACCTCCTGATGGCACTGGTATTTCTGGCCACTGTGTGATACAGAGTGTTGGACTGGATGGGCCGTTGGCCTGATCCAACACTGGCTTCTCTTATGTTCTTATGTTCTTAAGTGGAACTGCAGATCGTGTGGATCTGCTTTGAGGGGTATAGTTTTTGATCCGTTAATATGACAGACTTGTCAGTGGAGTAGCATTTGGGTTTTAATGAACTGTAAACTGAAATGATCCCGAGGAGCGACAAGGGTGTTGGAAGTCATTACTCGAAGAGGCGTCTTTGAGGCATCTCGGGACTGTATTTCGGACCATCTGTTTGGCAGAGGACATAGCTCATCAGCTCCGGTTGTCTTGAGAAGTGAGAATGAGATGGAAAAATGGTGGTCTGTTGCTGTCTCTCCTGATCAGGATAATTTGGGAAGGCTCTTCGCATGAAGTATATAACATATGAAGTACATTGTTACAATCCCATGTGGAATTTAGAAGAAGGAGGAGGAGGAGGAGGAGAGATTGAATTTATACCCCACCCTTCACTCAGAGTCTCAGAGCGGCTTACAATCTCCTTTCCCTTCCCCTCCCCACAACAGACACCCTGTGAGGCAGGTGGGGCTGAGAGAGCTCTGAGACAACTGCTCTTGAGAGAACAGCTCTGAGAGAACTGTGGCTTGCCCAAGGCCACCCAGCAGCTTCATGTGGAGAAGTGGGGAATCAAACCCGCTTCTCCCAGATTAGAGTCTGCCACTCCTAACCATGACACCAAACGGGCTCTTTTAGTGGTAAGCTTTCTTGGATTGGTTGAAAATTTGGCACGCTGTTGAACGTGGACGTGAATGCGATTGCCAGGCGAATGTACCTCGCTCGCCTTGTCGAAATGACAAGCAAGGCAAGGTCTCGATCAGATCTCTGGGATTGTTGAGGTCAAAGTTCATCTCCAGCAGCCTTTTGCGGCAGCTGATTTAATGCAGGAATGGGTTATTGTGGTCTAGGGATGCTTTGGCCCTGCCTGAAAACTGAATTTTCTGAATGGACGATTGAGGCCAGCGGGTGCCCAGAGTGGTCTCCATGGGCTAAAATGTGCTGAAATGTGCACTGCAACATTTATTTAAGGAATTTCTGTTATAAAAATAGAAGGGATTCATTTTTAAGGCAGATTGTGAGAGGGAGGGCAGAAAGGGGTGAGCCGCTGCTTGGGTCTCGTGAGCTTTTCTTATATACCCAGGGTAATGCGGATTGCTACTTTAGGGTCAGGAAGGAATTTTTTTTTTTTGCTGATTGCTACTTTGGGGTCAGGAAGGATTTTTTTTGCCGATTGCTACTTTGGGGTCAGGAAGGATTTTTTGTGCCGATTGCTACTTTGGGGTCAGGAAGAATTTTTTGTGCCGATTGCTACTTTAGGGTCAGGAAGGATTTTTTTTTTTGCCGATTGCTACTTTGGGGTCAGGAAGGATTTATTTTGTTGATTGCTACTTTGAGGTCAGGAAGGAATTTTTTTGCCGATTGCTACTTTGGGGTCAGGAAGGAGCCTTTTTGCCTTCCTCTGGACATAGATCAGGAGTCAGTGGGGGGGGGGTAGGTAGCTGTGAATGTCCTGCATCGTTCAGGGGTTGGACTAGATGACCCTTGAGGACCCCTTCCAGCTCTTTGTTTTTATTATCTTTAGTGTTTTGGGTGGTCTGTTAAGGAACAGAGGGTGTCAAAAAGGGGGGGAATACAGGAAATTTATCTCCCCCCATTCTTTCTCCCCCCCCCACAAGATGACTTCATTTTTCATGTGTGTTTTTCTTTCAATTTGAGGCTTTAATTATAATGGGAGGGGGCGACTATTTCCCTCTGGATAAACACACAATGACATTTTGGGTTTCTCAACGCAGGGAAAGTTGCTGAACTAAGGGGTTTTCCCCCCCCTTCCTCTGCTCCTATTTTGTTCTCTACGAGCACAGGGAGTTTGAGTCTCCCATTAAAAAACCATCACGTTGAAACAAAAACACCCCGGCCTTATTCACCCAAAGGTATTCTTGGACTTGAACTGAGGTAAGCCGGCTCAAGAAAGCACCGCCGTCATCTTGGGGAAGGAGAGACCCCTATGAGACCGTTCCAGATGTGCAGAAAACCTCTCTCAAGGTTTTTTTCCCTGCCGATTGATATATGGGCAGTAGCTTTCAAAATGGGTCCCCTTGGAAGTTTGTTTGGAGAAGATCAGTCACGGTTGACAAACTTCCCTGAAAGATGGTAGCTCACTGCTACCGGTTTTCCCCTTCAGCGTTCGACTGCGCAGGAGACCGAGATGTAAGGTTGCCAGCTCTGGGGCTGGGGAATTACTGGAGATTTGGGGGCGGAGCCTGGGGAGGGGACGCCATGGAGTCCGCCCTTTGAAGCAGCCTTTTTCTCTAGGGGAACTGATTTTTGGAGATGTGTTGAAATTCCAGGAGTTTTCTAGGCCCCACTGAGAGTCTGGTAACATCTGAATAGTAGTGGCAGGAGGCAACAAAAGGGATGAAAGCCAGAGTTGCGGTTGATGCGCGCCCGCGCGCCGGAGGAATCCATCAGAAGCCCACCGGAAGAAGTCGTCGACCCATCCTAGGGTGCCGGGAGTAACATCTGAAGTCTGCCCGAATACACTAACAGAACGTGCCACTGGGTGCTGGTAGGCAGTCCCTCCCCCCATACAAATTGTGGCCCTAGGTAGGAATTTAAAAGTATATGTAAACCGCTCAGAGACCCTTCGGGGTCAAGAGCGGTATATAAATCGAAAGTAAATTAAAAAACAAATAAAAACATCAGAGGAAGGCCTCGGCCTCCATGTCCTGTAGTTGGCCCTCTGGAGGAACTGGTTGGCCACTGTATGAGGCAGGATGCTGGACTAGATAGACCCCTAGTATGATACAGCAGGGCTCTTCTGACGTTCTCATAATGGCCTCAGACTCTATGCCCAGTTGTTGGCCTTCCAGAGGAACTGGTTGGCCACTGTGTGAGACAGGATGCTGGAATGGATGGACCACTGGTCTGATCCAGCAGGACTCTTCTGATGTTCTTATCAGGGGAAGGTCTGTTGGCCGTTGTGTGAGACAGGATGCTGGACTAGATGGACTCCTGGTCTGATCCAGCAGGGCTCTTCTGATGTTCTTATGAAGTCCTCGGCCTCTCTGCCCCGTTGTTGGCCCTCTGGAGGAACTGGTTGGCCCCTATATGAGAGAGGATGCTGGAGTAGATGGACCACTGGTCTCATCCAGCAGAGCTCTTCTGATGTTCTTATGAAGGCCTTGGCCTCTGTGCCCTGTTGTTGGCCCTCCAGAGGAACTGATTGGCCACTGTGTGTGACAGGACGCTGGCCTAGCTGGACCACTGGTCTGACCCAGCAGGGCTCTTCTGATTTTCTTATGAAGGCCTTGGCGTCTATGCTCTGTTGTTGGCCCTCTGAAGGAACTGGTTGGCCACTGTGTGAGAGAGGATGTTATACTAGATAGACCACTGATCTGATCCAGCAGATACCTTCTGATGTTCTCGTGGACTTACCTTCTCAACTCCCACATTCAGAGGTAATAAACCTCTGAATTTCTGTACCGACAACATCAGAGGAAGGCCTCATCCTCTATGACTTGTTGTTGGACCTCCATAGAAACTGTTTGGCCATGTAAGACAGGAAGCTGGACTAGATGGACCACTGGTCTGATCCAGCAGGGCCCATCTGAAGTTCTTATGTTCTCCTGATATGGGGCAGCCCTGTTCTGGGCAGCGAGAAAGTGGCGCGACATGGTGGGTGGGTCTGGTCATGAGTGGTGGGGCTTTTGTTCACTTGGTTGTGCAAGGGCTTAATGAACACTATGGCCACTGCTCCCTCTAAGCTGAGTGAGTGTGAGCTAGCCCACTGTTTTTTAGACTCCGGCTCACACATTCTTGTCTGAGCTCAGGGAGGATGGCTCCAGAGCAAACTAATTGATGCAGTAGCCAGATCGCTTGCTCGCAACTTTCATGCCAGTAGCTCCCAAAGTAGGATTTTTGCTCACAAGACTCCACGGCTTAGAGGGAGCATTGGCTATGGCTGCAGTCACATACACTCAGTAATCCACTTTCAATGTTCTTTCCGTGCACTTTCAAACTGGGTTTTACTGTGTGGACTGGCAATATCCGATTGGAAAGTGGATTGGAAGTGGGTTACTTAGGGCGTGTGACCACAGCTCATGCCTACAATCTCTGTACCTGACCTTTAAGAGGAATATGACGGGGAAGGGCAATTCTGAAGGGACAAATAATTTCTTCGCTGGCTCTATGGTAACCCTCCTGCCTTTGCTCAACTGTTATAAGTGTGTTTTCCATGTTGGGCGTACATGTAATGGCACAGAAATGTCTGCTTTGGTGTCGAGCCAGTTTGGTGTAGTGGTTAAGTGCGCGGACTCTAATCTGGGAGAACCGGGTTTGATTCCCCACTCCTTCACTTGCAGCTGCTGGATGACCTTGGGCAAGCCATAGTTCTGGCAGAGCTGTTCTTGAAAAAGAGCAGTTTCTGTCAGAGTTCTCTCAGCCCCACCTACCTCACAGGGTATCTGTTGTGGGGAGGGGAAGGGGAGTTTGTAAGCCGCTCTGAGACTCCTTTGGGTAGTGAAGGATGGGGTATAAATCCAATCTCTTCTTCTTCTTCTAATATAAAGAAGCTTCAATACAGGCACTTAATTCTACAGGAGTGAAACATTAGTAATGAAAGAGTGGAGAGCTTTGGAAAAGAGTGTTTCCCCCGCTCCTTGCATGGCTTCCACTGCATTTTTGTGTGTGTTTGTGTTCTTAATGTGTGTGTGTGTGTGTGCATGCACCTGGAAGTCATGGCGATGTCTGGTGACTGACCCCTACTGGGGGCATGGAGGATATTCAGAAAGGTGGCTGAATAAAGCCTGCCCCCCTTCCTGCCTCTGGTATTCCTTGGAGGTCGCCCATCCAAGTACTTGCCAGAGTCGGTCCTGCTTAGCTTCTGAGATCGGACGAGATCAGAATTGCTGGGACTATCCAGGTCAGGGCATTTCCGCTACATTTCTGTCTTGGAAGAATGCTCGAATCTACACGGTGCCTTCCAAACCACTGAAACAGTAGTCGCTTTGCGTCGGCGATGAAATCATTTGGCGGCACATTTCTTGATGAATGGAGATGAGAACCAGGCCACCTTGGGCTTCTCCGAGATTGAATTGCATCACCGCTAACCCATTCTTTACATCTGATTCCCTTCCTGTCTTCAGTTTGGAGCGGGTGAGTGAGCGAGTCGCGGGAACCCGAGAAACAGCCTGTTCAGTTTTCGACTTGCATTTGAAAGCTGCGTGTACAATAACCCCCACCCCACCCCCGGGCAAGGAGTAAAAGATCCTTGTGATAAATTCTTTAAGGGGGGGGGGGAAACAAAAGACTTTCCATATCGTCACAGTAACGTCTGTAGCTCAGTACACACTGGAACGTTGTTATTTATTATTTATTTGTTTGGTTTTGAGATTTTTATTCTCCCCCCCCCCCAAAGCGGGCTCGGGACAGATCACAGAAGCCGAGTCCCTCCCACCTCAACCAAAGGCTGTCAGGTTCCCTTACAATCCACTCCCAGTCACATAGTCAGGGGTCATTTCCTGCAGGAGCACACAGGAGCGGAGCTCCGGCAGTAAAGAGCCCAGGGGGCGGGCACATGCAACAAGCCCCACCCCCTGCTCCCAGCAGCCCTCAGTCAGAGCAAGAAGCAGCCAGGTAAGCTGCAGAGCCCCCCCCCAGCCCCCCGGGCCCAAAACAGTCCAGTGGCACCTTTAAGACCAAGGTTTATTCAGGTACAAGCTCTCCCTCCTCTGTGAGGACAGATCTGCATGTCCCCCCCCATAGCTAGCAATCCAAAACAGTCCAGTGGAGCCTAAGCAGTGGGCGTTGCCTTCCGACACACTTCCGGTGATGTCAGGGGGTGTGGCATATGCAAATAGGTTATGCTAATGAGTTATGCTAATGAGCCCCTGCACCTCTTTTTCTACGAAATGACCCCTGCCCATGGTCTTTAGAGAAAAGCTTTATTAGAGACAGAGATTTGAAGTTGTTAGAGGAATGCAATTCCTTTGCTGAGACTATTTATTTATTTATCTATTTATTTATTTATCAAATTTATACCCTGCCCTCCCCCGTAGGGCTCAGGGCGGCTTACAAGGCAAGATACACTTGCTACAATAAAAACAACATATACCTATAACTTTTAAAAAACATACTATACAATTTAAAAACCAGTCCTAAATCACATAAAGTGCTCAATGATCGTCAAACTCCAGTAACCCAAGATGACGGGACAATTCCACAAACAGTTCTTGGCAGACAGTCTATAGCATCAATATTCAGATGTTCCTTCTCAGGGCCTCTTCTCAGGGCCTCTTCCAGCCCCCCCACGATGGGGGGGCGGACCCTACTCAAAAGCCTGGTGGAAGAGCTCCATCTTGCAGGCCCTGCGGAACTGCATCAGATCCCGCAGGGCCCGGATCTCCCCCGGGAGCTCGTTCCACCAGGTAGGGGCCGCCACCGAAAAGGCCCTGGCCAATTTTGCATCTCTGGGGCCCGGAATAGTTAGTAAATTTTGGGCCCCAGACCGTAGTGCTCTTGGGGGAACATACGGGGAAAGGCGGTCCCTCAGGTAGGTTGGACCCAGACCATATAGGGCTTTATAGGTAAGAACCTAACTAAGACCGAAACTTTACCAGAGGAATAAAGGTATTGTCTTTGTAATAGAATACTGCTACCCTCCCCGTTACGTCACCCTTCCTCCCCCCCCTTCAGCCAAGAGCTGTGGAGTGGAACGTTCCAAAGACTCCGTGAGAATCTTCTCCTTCCAGGTGCAGAGTCTGATAACAAGCAAAGCAAGGCCATGCACCTTCCCTCCCCGTAAGAATGGCGAGGCGTGGCGGCGAGGGCGATTAACAAGCGAAGCATAATAAGATAAACGAGGCAGCAAAGATGCTAAGCGAGAAATTCACAGGAAGAGCCCAATTCTGACATACTGCCCCCCCCCCAAGCACAACCCTCCCCAGGTTTATCCAGATGGTGAGATCCACTGTAGGCAGGGACATCCCTTCATATCCATACACAGCCTTAAAGGGACTCATACCTATTGAACGATGGAGGGAATTATTGTAGCAATATTCAGCAGAACAGCTCCATCTTGCAGGCCCTGTGGAGCCGCGAAAGGTCCCGCAGGGTCCTGATCTCCCGTGGGAGTTGATTCCATCAGGCCGGAGCCAGGGTGGAAAAAGCCCTGGCCCTCGCCAAGGCTATGCGGACGTTCCTCGAACCGGGGATAACCAGCAGTTTTTGATCCTATGAGCGCAAGGCTCTTTGGGGCACCTATGGGAAGAGGCGGTCCTTCAGATATGTCAATCCAGGGGAGGGGAGAGGCTGTGGCTCATTGGTAGAGCAGAGGTAGGAAATTGACAACTCTCTCCACCTCCCACAATTCCCCAGTGATCCCTGCTGTATGCCCAGAGAAGGAGGGGGGCGCCCAGGATCCCTGGACCCATCGGGCCTGGAGGGAAATTCCTTCCCGACCCCAAAGTGGCAATCAGCATTACCCTGGGCTTAGAAGACCGGGTTTCTACAGATGCTCCTAACCTGACATTTCACTTTATAACAATGCTCCCTCTCAGCTGTGGAGTCCGGCGAGCAAAAATTTCTACTTTATGAGCTATTGGCATTAGAGTTGCGAGCGAGCGATTTGGCTGCTGCATAAATGGGTTTGCTCGGGAGCAACGCTCCCTCTGAGCGAAGACAAAAATGTGTACGCCAGAGGCTTAACAAAAGCTGTGAGCTAGCTCACACTAACTCAGCGTAGAGCGAACACGGCTTTATAAGCGATCGAAACCGGACAGAGACTGTCAAAGCAGGCCTACACCGAATGACCCCCTTTCAACCGCCATTGGCTTCTGGTTAGGATTTGCTTCCGTTCTGTGTTCCAAAGAGGGCCACGCTGAATATATCAAGGAGAATTTGTGTCACGTTTTAATCTTGCTTGATCTATTTAACAGCTAACTCGTCGGAACTCCCAGCAGTCAATTATTGCGCATTCAGGCATAATTCTAATACGCGGCGTTTAAACACTGCTAGAATCTTTCATTAATGATTTTAATTGCCTGGTGTTCAGATTCTTTTAATTCTCCCTCCCTCCCTCCCTCCGCCTTCCAGTTCTTTTCCTCAAGCCATATGTTTCTGCCTTGCGCGGCGCACCACTGCCTATGAAATACGGCATTTTTCGCCAGAGTTCGGCTCCCGGCAACAGTTTTATAGCGCAGGGCTGTGGTTTAATTAAAATGTCAGTGCCATGGAGGCCGAGGCCAGTCAGGAAAAGGGGGGGGCGGCGAGAGGAGGGAAACATAATCGGAAATCGGGTTCTAAATGGAGTCAGGCCCCAAGTTTTTCGGTTATTGCTTCCCTTGCGAGCCCAGCTGGAGCGCAAAAATGCAAAATATCCCCCCCCCCATTTTTAACGGAGCTCTTAAACCAGCGGGAATGTTATTGGGAGCCCAAGATGGCCGTGAGCTAATCAAAATTTAGCATTTTAATTAGGTGTGATCTAATCGGCGTTGTGCTGCTCTGGGAGCGGAGCAAATATTTCTCTCCTTCAATGCCCGGGGTTAATTAAGGGAGCCTTTGAAAGAATTGTTTCCACCTTCTCTCTCTCTCTCTCTCTTTTAAATTAGACAGTCTAAAAAGACTGTAAATATTTCTAAAGCACAATGCAACTAACTATCCAGACTTACAGTTTCTTCTTCGGGAAGGAGCCCGCATGTCTAATTAAGTTTTGCCCTGATGATATCCTCCCTAATAAGTCATACCAAAACAGGAACGCGGGCAGTAGGTGTTAATTATTAGGAACAATGCCGATGCGGTTAGCGTTTTTGGAAATGTGCATACTCCATTCCACTCGGGTTAGCGGAGCTGTCTTTGGATAGCTGATTTACTGATGGTAACCTGATGGTAACCATTTACCAGAAATGCAATAATTGAGGCCACAGTTATTCCTGAATCAGACACGATTGTGTGCCAAGCCTCCTCCGGCTATGCGTCGCACTCATGGATGATTGACACTCAAGCCAACATCTCTTTACCTCCTTCCGCACATGCTATAGTGTTGCCAACTGCATCTTGGGAAATTCCCGGAAACGCGGGGGGTGGGTGGTGGCAGTGTCCCAGGAAGAGTAGAGCTCGGGTAGCCGAGGGTAGATCAATGGGGTGTGTGATGCCTTTGGAGTCCATCCTTTAAAGCTGCCATTTTCTCCAGGATAGTAAAAAGCCCAGTAGCACCTTTAAAATTAACAAACCTTATTGTTTGTTTGGTGTAGTGGTTTGGTAGAGCCAGTCTGGTGTAGTGGTTAAGTGCGCGGACTCTAATCCGGGAAAACCAGGTTTGATTCCCCACTCCTCCACTTGTACCTGGCTGGATGACCTTGGGCAAGTCGTAGTTCTGATAAGAGCTGTTCTTGAAAAAGAGCCGTTTCTGTCAGAGCTCTCTCAGCCCCACCTACCTTGCAGGGTGTCTGTTGTAGGGAGGGGAAGGGGAAGGGGAAGGAGTTTGTAAGCTGCTCCGAGACACCTTTGGGTAGTGAAGGGCGAGGTATAAATCCAATCTTCTTCTCTTCTAATTCCTGGAGATCTCCAGGCCCCACCCGGAGGCTGGCAATCATTCTACCTCCTGAGCTGGCACACAGGCCCTGCGACTGAGTGAATGTTGGTTAACAGGGCATGTTTTTTAATATCCACTGTGACTTTAGCTGGTCTCGTTCCTATTTGTCACGCCCATCTTCAGAGAAAGTCAGGGAAATCGATCTTCCCTGACATGTCCTGGAACACGAAATTATCTAGTCCAGCATCCCGTCTCACACAGTGGCCTCAACCAGTCTAACAACAGGGCATAGAGGTCGAGGCCTTCATAATAACATCAGAAGAGCCCTGCTGGATCAGACCAGTGGTCCATCTAGTCCAGCATCCTGTCTCGCTCAGTGGCCAACCAGTTCCTCTGGAGGGCCAACAACAGGGCATAGAGGCTGAGGCCTTCATAATAACATCAGAAGAGCCCTGCTGGATCAGACCAGTGGTCCATCTAGTCCAGCATCCTGTCACACACAGTGACCAACCAGTTCCTCTGGAGGGCCAACAACAGGGCAGAGAGGCCGAGGCCTTCATAAGAACATCAGAAGAGCCCTGGTGGATCAGACCAGTGGTCCATCTAGTCCAGCATCCCGTCTGACACAGTGGTCAACCAGTTCCTCTGGAGGTCTAACAACAGGGCATAGAGGCCAAGGCCTTCATAATAACATCAGAAGAGCCCTGGTGGATCAGACCAGTGGTCCATCTAGTCCAGCATCCTGTCACACACAGTGGCCAACCAGTTCCTCTGGAGGGACAACAACAGGGCAGAGAGGCCGAGGCCTTCTCCTGATGTTGCCTCCTGGGTCTGGGATTCAGAGGCTTAGTGTTTCTGAACGGGGAGGTTGTCCTTAATCACCATGACTAGAGAGCCAGTTGGGTTAGAACGGATAAAAGGAAGTACTTCTTCACCCAAAGAGTGATTAACACATGGAATTCACTGCCACAGGAAGTGGTGGTGGCTACAAGCATGGACGGCTTCAAAAGGGAATTAGATAAGCATATGGAGCAGAGGTCCATCAGTGGCTATTAGCCACAAGGAATAGATAGGGACTCAGGGGCAAGTGATGCTCTGTCATCTTGGTGCTAGGTGGGGTCAAGAGTGGGAGGGCTTCTAATGTCCTGGCCCCACTGCTGGACCTCCTGATGGCCCCTGGTATTTCTGGCCACTGTGTGACACAGAGTGTTGGACTGGATGGGCCTTTGGCCTGATCCATCATTGGCATCTCTTATGTTCTTATGTTCTTATGTAGTGGTTAGGAGTGCAGACTCTAATCAGGGAGAACCGGGTTTGATTCCCCACTCCTCCACATGAAGCCACCTCGGTTTCCTTGGGTCAGTCACAAGTTCTCTCAAAAGCAGTCCTCGAAAGAGCTCTCTCAGCCCCACGTACGTTACAGGGTGTGGGTAGAGGAAGGGAAGGAGATTGTCAGCCGCTTTAAGGCTCCGAATGAAGGGCAGAGTATAGATCTAGCTCTTCTCTTCCTCTTCTAGTAGCCATTGATAGACTCATCCTCCATGAATCAATCTAATCCTCTTTTCAAGCTGTTGATTCCTGTGGCCATCGCGACATCCTCTGGCAGCAAATTCCACGTCTGAATCACTCTCTGTGTCAAGTGGTATTTCCCTTTGTCCGTCCTGAACCTACTGCCCATCAGCTTCATTGGATGCCCTCAAGTTCATAGTTAGAGAGAGGGAGAAAAAGTTCTATATGTTTGTCGAAGGCTTTCATGGCCGGAGTTCATTAGCTGTTGCAGATTTCCCAGGTTTTCCTGTCCTGAAAAGCACAAAGGCTGTACATCTGAAAACAGCACTACAGATAAAATTAGAACCTCCTCAGGAAACAATCTATATACAAAAGAACCTCCTCAGGAAAGCTCCTCTATTAGCATGTTCACAGCCTGGGGAACTTCCACAAGATAATGACTCAGCCCAACCCCACCTTCCTGAGTAGATATAAATTACCTGCCTACCATTTTGCTTCTCACCTTGACACAGAGAGTACTCCATCTTTCTGTGTTATACCTCTGAGGATGCCAGTCACAGCTGCTGGCAAAACGTCAGGTCCTACAGTGACAAGACCACGGCCACACAACCCGGAAAATCTGCAACACCTAAAGAAAAAGTTCTCCTTGTCTCCTCACCTTGTGCGTAATTTGATAGATCTCTCTCATGTCCCCTCTTTAGCCATCTCCTTTCTCAACTGAAAAGTCTCAGTCTCTTCGGCCTTTCCTCCTAGGGAAGGTGCCCCAACCTTTGTACTTTTTCTGGCTCTGGTCAAAATGGGGATTTCCACGTCCGGACTGCAGGGCTGAGAGACTCGTCGTGAACATGCACAGCGTTGGCCTACGAGCTCCCAAGTTTCTATGCTTGTAAAAGAAACCGCGGAAATCAACGAAAAGCGGGCCAGTTTTCTCGCTGCGTCGAAACATGGGAGCTTGGGACGTTCTCTTTGCACTGGATGGCATTTGCAAAACAAAACAAAAAAGCCATGTAGCAGGAACGAGAGGCCTGAGTAAACTCACGGTGACATGAAGACGCTAAAATCTGACTGCAGTTCTGCGGAAGGGAGCGAGCGTACTTTAGGCCTCCGTGAGAAACCGAGGCTGTGGCGAGAGCCTTCCTCCGGACATCTGGAAGCCATCTATGACAGCTCAGAACGGCTTCCAGGAGGAATGTAAAAATCTGTTGTCGACATCTTGATTGATCGTGACGCTTTGATTTGCTGGTAGTGCCACTGAGGCACCAGAGAATGGACGGCTTGTCCTACAGGGGCACACCCTAGCGCTGAAATCTTTAATAGATGCTGTCTACCGGTCTTGAAACATAGAGCTGCTGGGCTCCACATGCAGCCCGCTGGTAGGGCCTTGGGTCAGTTACAAGCTCTCTCAGAGCTGTTCTCTCACGAGCAGTCCTTGAAAGAGCTCTCAGCCCCACCTACCTCACAGGGTGTCTGTTGAGGGGAGAGGAAGGGAAAGGAGATTGTAATTACAAGTGAATTGTAATTACACATGGAATTCACAGCCACAGGAGGTGGCGGTGGCTACAAGCATGGACGGCTTCAAGTGGGAATTGGATAAACATATGGAGCAGAGGGCCATCAGTGGCTATTAGCTACAAGGTACAGATAGGAACTCTCAGTCTAGGGCAAGGGATGCTCTGTATTCTTGGTGCTTGGGGGGGGCAACAGTGGGAGGGCTTCTAATGTCCTGGCCCCACTGCTGGACCTCCTGATGGCACCTGGTATTTCTGGCCACTGTGTGATACAGAGTGTTGGACTGGATGGGCCATTGGCCTGATCCAACATCGGCTTCTCTTATGTTCTTAATATGGAGCAGAGGTCCATCAGGGGCTGTTAGCCACAAGGTATAGATAGGAACTTTCGGTCTGGTGGATGCTGTTTAATCTTGGTGCTTGGGGGGGGCAACAGTGGGAGGGCTTCTAATGTCCTGGCCCCACTGCTGGACCTCCTGATGGCACCTGGTATTTCTGGCCACTGTGTGATACAGAGTGTTGGACTGGATGGGCCACTGGCCTGATCCAACATTGGCTTCTCTTATGTTCTTAATCCACTCTGAGACTCTGAGGGAAGGGTGTGGTATAAATCCAACTCTTCTTCTCTTCCTCCTTCTCCTCCCCCCTCCCAGGTGGCAGCTGGAGATCTCCTGGGATTACAACTGGGATTACAACTAAAACAGAAATCAGTTCCCCTGGAGAAAATGGCCACTTTGAAAATATGAGCACATGGAACTGCCTTCTACTGAATCAGGCCCCCGGTCCATCAAAGTCAGTGCTGCTCACTCAGACTGGCAGCCGCTCTCCAGGGTCTCAGGCGGAGGTCTTTCCCATCACCTCCTGCCTGGTCCTTTTTAAACTGGAGATGCCGGGGATTGAACCTGGGACCTTCTGCATGCCAAGCAGAGGCTCTACCACTGAGCCACGGCCCCTCCCCGAATAAGCAGGAGTTCCTTTGGGATCCCTGAAGGTTCACAGTCACCTCTGGCATCCTTCTCCATTTCTTCAGCTGTGAGAGGTTTGGCTAATAGCATCAGAATGCAGAAGGGAGAGGTCTCCGATGAAAGTCCTTTCAGAACACCTACTGCCCGGTCTTGGTCACTTTCCCTCCACCAGTCGGTCCAATCTCCCTTCTTCTGAATCCATATAATCCAGTGGCTATTGCCACATCTTGTGGTAGTGAGTTCCACAAGACAGCGAACCATTGTGTGAAGTCATATGTCTAGTGTTGCCAACCCCGGGTTCGGAAGTCCCCGGAGACTTGAGGGTGGAACCTGGGGAGAATGTGGTTTGGGGAGAGGGGGGCGACCTCAGTAGGGCATGTAGTCTGGAGGTGGGTTGTGATTCCAGGTCTCCAGCCCCCACCTGAAGGTTGACGACCTTTGCTCTGCTTCGAGTCTTCTGCCAAGGCGGGGAGGTGGTGGTCCAGTTTAGTCCTAAATTTTCAATTTGGGTCTGGTTGGGAGACCGCCTGGGAATCTGGGCTTTGGCGTTGTTCCATGGCGGAAAGGTGAGACAGAGATAAACACATGAAGCTGCCTTATACTGACTCAGACCCTTGGTCCATCATTTACACTGCTCTGGTCAGACATCTCCTAGAGCAGCGGTCATTTCCTGCAGGAGCACACAGGAGCGGAGCTCCGGCAGTAGAGAGCCCGGGGGTGGGCACATGCAACAAGCCCCACCCCCTGCTCCCAGCAGCCCTCAGTCAGAGCAAGACGCAGCCAGGTAAGTTGCAGAGCCTCCCCCCCCCCAGCTCCCCGGTCCAAAACAGTCCATTGGCACCTTTAAGACCAAGTTTTATTCAGGTACAAGTTCTCCCTCCTCTGTGAGGACAGATCTGCACGTCCCCCCCCCCAATAGCTAGCAATCCAGAACAGTCTAGTGGTGGGTGTTGCCTTCCGACACACTTCCGGTGATGTCAGGGGGTGTGGCATATGCAAATAAGTAATGTTAATGAGTCATGCTAATGAGCTCCTGCACCTCTTTTTCTACAAAATGACCCCTGACCTAGAGCATTGTGTTCCGTTTTGGGCACCACCATTTAAGAAGGATATAGAGAAGCTGGAACGTGTCCAGAGGAGGGCAACGAAGGCGGTGAGGGGTCTGGAGATCGAAAGGTTGAAGGAGCTGGGTGTGTTTAGCCTGGAGAGGAGACGACTGAGAGGGGATAGGATAACCATCTCCAAGTACTTGATAGGCTGTCATCTAGAGGAGGGTGCCGAGTTGTTTCCTGTGGCCCCAGAAGGTCAGACCAGAACCAACGGAATTGAATCAGAAGAGTTTTCGGCTAAACATTAGGAAGGACTTCCTGACAGTTAGAGGCGGGAGGTGGCGGCCTCTCCTTCAGACAGCGGCGAGATGGCCATCTGACAGCGATGCTGATTCTGTGAACTTGGGCAGATCACGAGAGAAGGAGGGCAGGAAGGGTTGCATCAGCGCTTAGTCCTTGTGGCCCTTTCTTAGGCGCCAAGGGAAATGCCGATCGCCACTTTGGGGTCAGGAAGCCATTTTTCTCCAGGCCTGTTTGGATGGAGATCCTGGAGTTTTTTTTGTCATCTTCTGGGCATGGAGATGGGGTCACTGTGTGTGTGTGTGTGTGTGTTTGGGGAGGTATTTGTGAATTTCATGCATTGTGCAGGGGGTTGGACTAGATGTCCCTGGAGGTCCTTTCCAACTCTGAGTCTATGATTCTAAGGTCAGTATTGTCTGCTCGAACTGACAATGGCTCTCCTAGGGATCTTTCCCATCACCTACTACCTGATCCTTTAACTGGAGATGCCGGGGATTGAACCCATGGCCTTCTGCCTTCCAAGCAGATGCTCTACCCCTGAGCCATGGCCCCTCCCTCGGGAGGGAGGGATTAAAAAGATAGGAATGACCGGCTCCAGAGGTGGACAGTTCTCCTCTGCCTTAAAGAAGTCCCCCTTTACATCCTGTAGAAAGGGAAACTTTGGCAGGTACAGATTCCAGCTCTCCTATGCAACTGTGAAAGGCGTGGGAACCCTGCTCTTCTTCCTATGTGGTCATCCCACTTCCAGAAGCTTGGAAGTGAAGACCCCTCCCCATTCACATGGACCGCCGCCCAGAGAAAGGTATCAGAGGGAAAACTTCAGTGACGCATTAGAACGGTCAGTTAACCTTGAAGAGTTTAATGGAAACCTCTGTGATAACTTCCCAAATTTGCCAGATTTTCGGCGGTGGGTCCGACGCTTGCCCGACTCCGAAGCCAGAGAGTCCCGCCGATTTCCAGCCGCTCTGAGGCCAACTGGGCGCAGTTAAGTACCCAGGAGCTCCTCTTGGCCAAGGACTAGCTGATACGTGAAGATAAACAGAGTCTTCGCGATGGCCCCCGAAACATCTGTGTAATGCATCCCAGATAGAGACACTTATCGCTTGGATATTTTCTCACGCAGATCCCTGAAAGATTTTGTGAAAAAGATGGAAACAATTGCAAAGATAGCGAAGACAGCGTCTGTTCCCTTTACCCAAGTAGACGTTCTGGGTTCAGCGTTAGGGTAGCCAGTATCCAAGAACAGATCATGGTTGGCTCATTTACACAGTGTTACGGTGAACATTACAAAATGTGGGAAGATAAGTCTCCCGAGGAATGGACTGTGGAAAACAGGGGTGTCGAAGTCATTTGTTATGAGGGCCAGATCTAACATAAAGGAGACCTTGTTGGGCCGGGCCATGTGGGTAATAAAATGTAATGCCAGGTAGCGGAGAGATTAACTTTATAAAGGACACAAACACAAAGGTTTTTTTTTTTAACTTAAAATAAAAACATGCTTGAAACATTCGCACACTTGCAATATTTTGCTCAGTTAACAGTGTCTTATAACTGGCACCTCTTGCTCTGAATGATTGCATCAAAATGTCTGTGCTGTTGCAATCTTGAGTGTGCTGTTCAGGTGCGTATCTGTAAGCTGCAAACCTACGATGATGCAGCAGCAGCAGCAGAACTGGAAGAAGCAGCAGAAGACAGCCAGTTGCACTGCGGGCCTGAGAGAAGTCCTCCGGGGGCCTGATTTGGCCCCCGGGCCGCATGTTTGACACCCTGGTCTAAAACAGGGAAGAGGAAGAGGAGGAAGTGGAGATGGAGATACGAGAAGGGGGGGAAACCTATCAAGTTAAGGGCCAAAATGTACAATGAGGGTGACTTACGGTTACATGTAGCATTGGTGTCGCTCACCTGGAAAATGTTGTGTTGCTCCGGCTGCAGGGGGCGCTATTTGCTTATTCCTCAGGCTCCATGGGTTCCTCTGGTCGCAAACAGCCCCCCTGTGGCTGTTTCCACTAGCGATAAAAACATGGGATGGACGTCTGAAGCCCCTCCCCTTCCTCTCATCATACGGAGGAGGGGAGAGCGACAGAATGCTTTGAAAGTGAGTTAGGTTGATCCCACGTGAGATGACGAGTTGGGTCATGCACCCGTCCCAGGTGGTGTCACACGTTTTGGCCCTGTTGAACGGACATGAAGCTGCCGTGGATTGAATCAGACCCTTAGTCCATCAAATTCAGTGCTGTCTTCTCAGAGTGGCAGCCGCTCTCCAGGGTCCCAGACCGAGGTCTTTCACATCACCTGCTGCTTGGTCCTTTTAGCTGGAGATGCCGGGGATTGAACCTGGGACCTTCTGAGCAGGCCTTGGCTGGGAGGGTGGGGCATAAGTCTAAATAAATAAATGAATCCTGCCACTGAGCTGCAGTCTCAGGCTTAGGTCTTTCCAATTCCCTCCTACCTGATCCCACTGGAGATGTCAGGGATTGAACCTGGGACCTTCTGTAAGCCAAGTGGATGCTCTACCGCTGAGCTACAGCCGTTCCTCAACAAACGTCGCTGCCAGTTTGCCAGTTTGGTGTCGTGGTTAGGAGCACGGACTGTAATCTGGAGCTTTGATTCCCCGCTCCTCCAGAGGCAGCTGCTGATGTGACCTTGGGTCAGTCACAAGTTCTCTCAGAGCTGTTCTCTCTATCAAATCAAATCAAGAGCAGTCCTCGAAAGAGCTCTCTCAGCCCCACCCACCTCACAGGGTGTCTGTTGTGGGGAGGGGAAGGGAAAGGAGTTTGTAAGCCACTCTAAGACGGGGTAGAAATCCAATCTCCTCCTCCTCTGTAATGTCTGGTTTGGCCTTGAGGATGGGGGTCATCAACACTGAACACATACACATGAACGCATGAAGCTGCCTTATTGTCAGCAAGCTGCCAATATGTTTTCCTATTCTCTGTGTATGCACTTGTTTGCTTTCGCTTTCCCATGTATGCCTGTTTATGCACTTAATTGCCTAGTTGCAGGAACGTCTGTATCTCTCAAGGCCACAGGTGGTTGCTGGCGGGTAGTAGCTTGGGTGATCTCATGGCACTATCCATGAGAAGCAGGATGTTATGATTAAGTAGGAGCATTGCTTCCCAGGCTCAATGGCGCGCGGGGGAAGTCCCGCAATTGGGCCTCAGCTTTTTGAATTTACTATAATCTATTGGGATCCATGCTTATGCCTCATTCTGAACAGTGATCCTGTTATGCACCTATTGCTTCAAATAAAGTAAAACCTTTTTCTACAAGTTTGTACTTCGTTGATGTGATGGGAGTCTGACACTTATGCTGAATCAGATCATGAGTCTATCAAAGTCAGTATTGTCTTTTCTGATTGGCAGAGGCTCTCCAAGGTCTCAGACGGAGGTCTTTCCCATCACCTACTGCCTGGTCCTTTTAACTGGAGATGCCGGGGATTGAACCTGGGACCTTCTGCATGCCAAGCAGAGGCTCTTCCACTGAGCCACAGCCCCTCTCCAATAACTGAACACATGAAGCTACCTAATACTGGCAGCAGCTCTCCAGGGTCTCAGGCAGAGGTCTTTCCCATCACCACCTGCCTGTTCCTTCTAACTGGAGATGCCGGGGATTGAACCTGGGGCCTCCTGCGTGTCAAGCACAGGGTCTTCTGATGAGCCTCAGCCTCTCTCCAAAGTCCCCAAAAGAGATAAGTGGAGTATCTGTGGGTTGGAACTGGGTCAGACGTCGCTTGCTGTTCCAAACGAGACAATAACATTGAACCTATCAATGTGAGATTGAAAAACAATATTAGAGCAATATTTTGCATTAACTGTAAGCTGGGCTCCTGATTCTAAGCTAATATTTACCCAGAAAAGAGGCAGACAGCCTCTAAATATTGTTTTAGGCAATTAGAAGCGATCCCCTTTCAACTGGGCTAGGATTTGGCTCGGCATATTGGTCAGATTGAGTTGGGGAGAGGCTCCGCGATGGAATGTGCTGTGGGGTCGCAGTTGCTGATGGGAGCGAAGGTCTCTAAGGATGCAAAGGGACATGCAGGGGTGAGTTGGGAGGTTTCTGCTTGGGTGAATCGCTGCAGGACTCATTAAAGGAGCCAGTATCAAACGAGTAGAATTTCTCCATGTGAGCATGGTCTGCGTGCCTCTGGTTGAGTTGCTGTCAGTGTGCGTGCAGGTGGGGCAGATGGAGGGAGGGCTGGTACTCCTGACTTGGCTAGGCATTGAACTAGGATGTTAAGTCCTTGGACATCAGAAGAGCCCTGCTGGATCAGACCAGTGTTCCATCTAGCCCAGTATCCTGTCTCCCACATCGGCCAAACAGTTCTTCTGGAGGTCCAGCAACAGGGCAGAGAGGCCAAGGCCTTCCCCTCATAAGAATGTAAGAAGAACCCTAGTCCAGCGTCCTGTCTCACAGAGTGGCCAACCAGTTCCTCTGGAGGTCCACAACAGGGCACAGATGCTGAGGCCTTCATAAGAACATCAGAAGAGCCTTGCTGGATCAAACCAGTGGTCCATCCTGTCTCCCACATTGGCCATCAGTTCTTCTGGAGGTCCAGCGACACGGCATAGAGGCCAAGGCCTTCCCCTGATAAGAACATAAGAAAAGCTTTAGTCCAGCTTCCTGTCTCCAACTGCAACCAACCTGTTCCTCTGGAAATCCAGCAACGGGACTTAGAGCCTGTGGCCTTCCCCTGATAAGAACATCATAAGAGCCCTGCTGGATCAGACCAGTGATCCATCTAGTCCAGCATCCTGTCTCACACAGTGGCCAACCAGTTCCTCTGGACGGCCAACCACAGGGCATAATGGCCAAGGCCTTCCCATGATAAGAACATAAGAAGAGCCTTAGTCCAGCATCCTGTCTCCAACAGCAACCAACCAGTTCCTCTGGAAACCCAACATCATGGCATAGAGGCTGAGGCCTTCTCCTGAAAAGAACATCATAAGAGCCCTGCTGGATCAGACCAGTGGTCCACCTAGCCCAGCATCCTGTCTTCCACAGTGGCCAACCAGATCCTCTGGAGGGCCAGCCACAGGGCATAGAGGCCGAGACTTCCTAAGAACATCAGAACCTTGCTGGATCAGACCAGTGGTCCACCTAGCCCAGCATCCTGTCTTCCACAGTGGCCAACCAGATCCTCTGGAGGGCCAGCCACAGGGCATAGAGGCCGAGACTTCCTAAGAACATCAGAACCTTGCTGGATCAGACCAGTGGTCCACCTAGCCCAGCATCCTGTCTTCCACAGTGGCCAACCAGATCCTCTGGAGGGCCAGCCACAGGGCATAGAGGCCGAGACTTCCTAAGAACATCAGAACCTTGCTGGATCAGACCAGTGGTCCACCTAGCCCAGCATCCTGTCTTCCACAGTGGCCAACCAGATCCTCTGGAGGGCCAGCCACAGGGCATAGAGGCCGAGACTTCCTAAGAACATCAGAACCTTGCTGGATCAGACCAGTGGTCCACCTAGCCCAGCATCCTGTCTTCCACAGTGGCCAACCAGATCCTCTGGAGGGCCAGCCACAGGGCATAGAGGCCGAGACTTCCTAAGAACATCAGAACCTTGCTGGATCAGACCAGGGGTCCATCAGCAGTGTACAGGGCCATCGACTCCACCCCCCCAAAGCGGCCATTTTCTCCAGGTGAACTGATCTCTGTAGTCTGGAGATCAATTGCAATACCTGGAGATCTCCAGGCTCTCCCTGGAGGTTGTCATGCCTAACTACAGAGGCTGGTTGACTTTCTATTTGGGGCAGATGGCTGGTCTGCAGCCCATGGATGGTTGGTTGAAATTTCCTGAATGAGAGATTTTGATTTCCTTTGTAAGAACATAAGAGACACCAATGTTGGATCAGGCCAAAGGCCCATCCAGTCCAAAACTCTGTCACACAGTGGCCAGAAATACCAGGTGCCCTCAGGAGGTCCAGCAGTGGGGCCAGGACACTAGAAGCCCTCCCACTGTTGACCCCCCCCCAAGCACCAAGAATACAGAGCATCCCTTGCCCCAGACCGAGAGTTCCTACCTATACCTTGTGGTTAATAGCCACTGATGGACCTCTGTGGGTTATAGTGCCACGGAGTTCACCCTCCAAAACAGATCTCTGTAGGCTGGAGATCAGTTGTGATTCCTGGAGATCTCCAGGCCCCACCTGGAGGCTGACAACCGTTCTACCTCCTGAGCTGGCATGCAGGCCCTGCAACTGAGTGAACGTTGGTTACTAGGGCACGTGTTTTAATATCCACTGTGATTTTAGCTGGTCTCATTCCTATTTGTCATACCCGTCTTCAGAGAAAAGCAGGGAAATCGATCTTCCCTGACATGTCCTGGAAACACAAAATTACCTATTTGGAAACGGGAGACAAAAATGCAACCGTCTCCAGGTGAAACGGAGTCGGGTTGCATTTTCTTTTTGACCTGGGGTAGACATCTAACAGATGTGGAAAGCATCGCATGGAAGCCCCGTCTAGCCCTGTAAATCCACATCTTCAGACCCCTTTCAAAAGCAACTTGTGTGGCCGACCTGGCCCGGAGGGGGGGGGGGAAGTGTCCAATTTGAAAGGCAGTTCCGCTTTCGGGGCACTTGCAGGGCCATAAATTTAGAACTTTCCGTGCGACTCGGTAGAAAAGTTATCCGGGTTATTAGGGGGGTCTAACACAGATACGTTTCTCAGCGAGAAATGGTCTGAAAACTTTTCATGCTACGTTCACAAGACGTTTCTGCGAGACTGCTCTGGGACCCAACTGTACTACTTTAGTAACCTGTGAGTAGTAGTAGTCGTAGTAGTAATAGGATGGCATTGTGTGTAGAATAGCCAGGAGACCCTAGGATTGTCTGACAGCCACAGGTTGTGTGAAGGAGGAAGAGGAGGTTTTATACTCCGCTTTTCACTACCCAAAGAGCCAGTTTGGTGTCGTGGTTAAGTGCGCGGACTCTAATCTGGGAGAACCGGGTTTGATTCCCCACTCCTCCACTTGCACCTGCTGGGTGACCTTGGGTCAGTCACAAGCTCTGGCACAGCTGTCCTTGAAAAAGAGCAGTTTGTGTCAGAGCTCTCTCAGCCCCACCCACCTCACAGGGTGTCTGTTGTGGGGAGGGGAAGGGAGAGGAGTTTGTAAGCCGCTCTGAGACTCCAAGTAAAGGGCGGGGTATAAATCCAATCTCCTCCTCCTCCTCCTCCTCCTCTTCTTCTTCTTCTTCTTCTTCTTCTTCTTCTTCTTCTTCTTCTTCTTCTTCTTCTTCTTCTTCTTCTTCTTCTTCTTCTTCTTCTTCTTCTTCTTCTTCAGAGTCTCGGAGCAGCTTACAATCACCTTCCCTTCCTCTCCCCACAACAGACACCCTGTGTGTTAGGTGGGGCTGAGAGAGCTCTGAAAGAACTGTGACTGTCCCAAGGTCACCCAGCTGGCTTGATGTGGAGGAGTGGTGAAATGAACCTGGTTCTCTAGATTAGAGTCTCCCGCTCTTAACCACTACACCAAACTGGCTGACCTGTGAGTAATTTTGCCCGTTGTGCTGTACGTTGAGTAAAATCACGTTCAGTTATTCTCTTCAACTTGAAATTGGATTGCAGATTAGCCAACGGCACCTTTGAATGTTCTCTTTTTCACCCAGTACTCGAAATGATTCTAGTCCGTATTGCAAATGTTTTGCATAATGTGTGTGTGGGGGTCCCCAATGTGGTACCGCATGCGTTTTCTTCCCTCTAGTGGTCAATTCAGTAGTACATTGGTTGATGTCTGGCATAAAAACCTGCAGCTTAAATGTGCAGGGAGATAGGCTGAACGTAAATCGGTGTGCTCTCGAACTGACCACTAGAGGGTACAAAACACATGTGGAACTGAACCCCCCCCCCCAGAAAAGGAACTTACAATTGAGATATATGTCTAGGTGATAGAGGTAGCAAGCAGTTACTAGATCAGTTTGATCTGTTTGACAGTCCTAGCTGTCATGCTAGTGATTAAATGATTATAGCCAGGTGTTATACTAGCAGGTGTTCTCTATCGGGCATTGTTAGAGTAGGTAATTCACCTTGTTAGTGATTGGCTGGGTTTAGTATATTAGCTATCAGCTTGATAAGCTGGGTGGGGACTTAGTCTCTCAAGCTAAGGTACGGCATGCTGCATGATAGCCTGTATATCTCTGTGTATATATTCACCATTATATCTATATAAACGTTCTATGCACCTTCATCACCAGTCGGTCTCCAGCTTCTTATTTACTGCACCCAATACTTACAAGCGAAGAAAATAAGAATGCAGAAAAGCCCTGTGATGTGGCAAATGGCCTGTGACATTGAAACAATAGAACCATCTACAAGCTGAAGTTCAACTCAACCAGCAATTCCATTTTCATGGCGCCCAGTTTCAAAGGTATTCTGTTTAGAAACCAGTCAGGCGGGTCCTTTGTTTCCATAGTTCTTTAATTTAGTTGGTGGAGGTAATTGAAATGGGGCAGCCTGAGCTCCGGTTTTGTTCGGCTTCTCTGCTGCAATGAATTAGCAGTGTGGGTTTGCGGTCTGTAGACCAGGATCTCTGACATTTTTGAGCCCGTGGGCACCTTTGGAACAGGGTGGTGGGAGCAGTGAGAGAATAGGTGCCGCAGGAGGCAGAGCCAACCACAAAATGGCTGCCACAGGAGGTGAAGCCAATGACAAAATGGCTGCCACAAGAGGTGGAGCCAACCAGAAGATGGCTGCCACAGGAGGTGGAGCCAACCGCAAAATGTCAATGGGTGAATTTATGCATAACTCTCATTGTAGCTCTTCAACATTTCAGGCAGAGATCCTGTTTAACGGGATGTTTTCTAGTCTGCATCGCCAATCAAATTTCCAGTGGCCAATCAGAATCCCTACTGGGCAAAATGGGCAAAATACCTACCGAGTCTCACCCATTTTCTCAAAACACTTGGTGGACATCAGAAAGGTGTTGGCAAAATCCATGGTGCACCATGTCAGGGATGCTGGCCATTAGGGTTGCCAAGTATCACCTCAATCCAGAGTGGGGGATTCCCGCGTCGCTCCCGGAGCGCGCGCCGCATCCACGTCACACGGAAGTGACGCGATCACGCAGGGCACGCTGGGGGCGGGGCCATGACCATCTGAGGGAAAACCATAGAGTTTCCCCTCGCTCATGGCCCCACCCCCAGCGTGCCCCGCGTGATCGCGTCACTTCCTGGTGACGTGCACGTCGGGGTGGAGCTCCCCCCGGGGCCCGATCCGGCGGCGGCGAGGAACGGGCCTCTGGGGCGGGGTTTCCCCGCCCCCCGGGGGGACTTGGCAAGCCTACCGCTATAGACGATCTGTCCTGTAGTAATTTGCTCTCTGCCAATGACCGTAGGATGGCTCCCCCCACCCCCGTTTTACTCTGATGACAACCCTGTGGGATAGTGAGTAGCTGAACGTTCACCATTGAGCTCCATGCTTGAACAGGGATTTGAACTCAGGCCTTGCCGATCCAAGCCCAGCTCTATAGCCCCTGCGCTGGCCCAAGATTTCATCATGCCTCAACCCTATTGCTTTCTGCGGGCTTTAAATGTGTTCTGTCTGGATTACATCCATTAGAACGGGCAGGAAGTGGATAAACTTTGGAAGCTCACAACTCCAAGATTCTGTATAATAGATGGCAAAGGCCACTGGGTGTTGCCCCGTCCATCAGTAATATAAGAACGGGATTAGTTCTCCTCCGACCGGGATCTTTGCCGGGCGGAGAATGCCTCAGGAATTTCCTTTGTTGTTGGTTTCACTTTTAATGTTTCCTTTCAGGATGAAGGTGGTTTGGTTCCCCCCCCCCTCCACCAGCTGTGCAAAGTTTAATCCCGGGTGTTTTGATCTTGGTTTCAATTAAGTCTCAAGACTTCAGCCAAGAGGGCTCGTTCCCCATTAGCTGCGAGTCAGCAACATTTACAATTAGAAGGATTCCGAAACCTGGTGTTTCTCCAATAAACGGATAGCAGAATGTATCTGGAGAGTTGGCTCGATTTTCTTGAGCCTGTCTCTGGTACGGAGGAAGCGGTTTTTGTGCTCCGCGAGTCGTTGGGGAAAAAAGAAAGCAGGGGCTGTTGCGGAGAAACAGTTGCGCCCGGGGGGATTGTAGATGCATGTCTTTTCCAAGCTAACTGAACATCAGAACGTAAGAGGAGTCACGTTGGATCGGTCCCATGGCCCATCCAGTCCAACACACTGTGGCACACCCAGGTGCCATCAGGAGGCCCACCAGTTGGGCCAGAACTCCAGAAGCCCCCCCCCCGTTGCTCCCCCCAAGCACCAAGAAGACAGAGCATCACTGCCCCAGATATAAGAACATAAGAGAAGTCATGTTGGGTCAGGCCAATGGCCCATCCAGTCCACCACTCTGTGTCACACAGTGGCCAAAAACACCAGGGGCCATCAGGAGGTCCAGCAGTGGGGCCAGGACATTAGAAGCCCTCCCACTGTTGCCCCCCCCCCAAGCCCCAAGAATACAGAGCATCACTTGCCCCAGGCATCAAGAATACAGAGTGCATCACTGCCCCAGACATAAGAACATAAGAGAAGCCATGCTGAATCAGTCCAATGGCCCATCCAGTCCAACACTCTGTGTCACACAGTGGCCAAAACTCAGGTGCTATCAGGAGGTCCACCAGTGGGGCCAGAACTCCAGAAGCCCTCCCTCTCTTGCCCCCCAAGCACCAAGAATACAGTTCTTTCCATGATGTGTTGTTGATGTGCAGAAACACATGCTCTCTTCAGGAACGAGCTGCCCCCTCCAAGCACCTTGATGAAGTCTTGTGTATGACATGAGTCAGATTCCAGGAGTGCAAAGGGTCGGAACAGGGGAAATTGGCTTACCCGATTAAGAATAGCAGAAATGATCAGAGTAGTATTACGCATGTGTGCTCTGTCAAGTCACAACCGGCTTATGGCGACCCCAGCAAGGGGCTTTCAAGGGGAGTGAGAAGTAGAGGTGGTTGGTCATCCTTGGTGGTTTCCCATCTGAGAACCAACCCTGCTTAGCTTCCGAGATCTGGTGAGGTTGGGCTATACCATACCTGCCTTCCCTCCTTATGATACCATAGTGTGTGTGTGTCTAAACTGCCATCAAGTCACAGACTACTTATGCCGACCACAGCGAGGGACTCACGAGGCAAGCGAGAAGCAGAGACAGCTGGCCATTGCCTTCCTCTGCAGAGCCTTCCTTGGTGGTCTCCCTTCCAAGACTTATGGTGACCCCAGCAAGGGACTCTCAAGGCAAGCGAGAAGCAGAGACGGTTGGCCATTGCCTTCCTCTGCAGAACCTTCCTTGGTGGTCTCCCTTCCAAGCCTTATGGCGATCCCAGCAAGGGACTCTCAAGGCAAGCGAGAAGCAGAGACGGTTGGCTATTGCCTTCCTCTGCAGAGTCTTCTTTGGTGGTCTCCCTTCCAAGACTTATGGTGACCCCAGCAAGGGACTCTCGAGGCAAGCGAGAAGCAGAGACGGTTGGCCATTGCCTTCCTCTGCAGAACCTTCCTTGGTGGTCTCCCTTCCAAGACTTATGGTGACCCCAGCAAGGGACTCTCGAGGCAAGCGAGAAGCAGAGACGGTTGGCCATTGCCTTCCTCTGCAGAACCTTCCTTGGTGGTCTCCCTTCCAAGCCTTATGGCGATCCCAGCAAGGGACTCTCAAGGCAAGCGAGAAGCAGAGACGGTTGGCTATTGCCTTCCTCTGCAGAGTCTTCTTTGGTGGTCTCCCTTCCAAGACTTATGGTGACCCCAGCAAGGGACTCTCGAGGCAAGCGAGAAGCAGAGACGGTTGGCCATTGCCTTCCTCTGCAGAGCCTTCCTTGGTGGTCTCCCTTCCAAGTACTTACCCTGCTTAGCTTCCAATTTATGGCAACTCCAACAAGGGGCTTTCAAGGCAAGCAAGTAGCAGAGGTAGTTTGCCATTGCCTTCCTCTGCAGAGCCTTCCTTGGTGGTCTCCCATCCAAGTACTAACCCTGCTTAAGTTTCAACTTATGGCAACTCCAGCAAGGGGCTTTCAAGGCAAGGGAGAAGCAGAGGTGGTTGGCCATTGCCTCCCTCTGCAGAGCTCTCCTTGGTGGTCTCCCTTCCAAGTACTGTCCCTGCTTCACTTCCAACTTACGTTGACCCCAGCAAGGGGCTTTCAAGGCAGGTGAGATGCAGAGGTGGTTGGCCATGGCCTTCCTCTGCAGAGCCTTCCTTGGTGGTCTCCCTTGTGAATACTGACCCTGCTTAGTTTCGAGACCTGACACGATCAGGCTAGACCGTGCTGCCTTCCCTCCTGATGATGACACAATTACATGGGGCTGCATCTATCCAGCATTTCCACCCTGCGAAGTTCTTCTCTGGCTCGGGATGGAAAACTAGATGCCTGAGCATGGTTGGATTTCAGGTTATTTAGACCGCTTGTGCAAACATCTCTTCAGTGAGGGAGATCCAAGCTGAGGGAGGGGTTCTTATTATGAATAGTTAATTAATCATCGTATGGCAGTGTGTGTAGTACAGCCAGGAGATCCAAAGATTGTCTGGCAGCCTTAAGTTCTAGCTCATTGGCATCATGCACCACTAGGTGGCGAGCCGGACTTATTTTGGGGGGCTGAGAGAGCGCTGGAAGGGCTGTGACTGACCCGTGGTCACCCAGCCGGCTTCATGTGGAGAAGTGCGGAATCGAACCCGGCTCTCCAGAGTACAGTCCATCGCTCTTAACCACTATACCACGCTGGCTCTCTACCTAGCCCCACCCACTTCCTTATTGCTTGCCAGTTCGTCTTGCTTCTCAGCAACACAACTTGAAACAGAGATTTCCTGGGTAGGTGGAATAAATCCAGAGGGTGACCTTTCAACGGGGAAGCGTCAGGATTCTCTCCCCGTGTAGCTCCTCCGGGTATCTTCCTCCAGAAGGGGTTAGGGGGTCAGACTAGGATCTGGGACACCCAGGTTTGAATCCTCCCCTCTGCTATGGAAGCTCGCTGGTTGACCCTGGGCCCATCACAGGCTCTTAGCCTGACCTGCCTCACAGGGTTGTTGTGAGGATGGAAAAGGGAGGGGAGGGGAATGACGCAAGCCACTGTGGGTCCCCTGTCGGGAAGAAGAAAGGCAGGGTATAAAGGAAGTAAACACGATTTTTAAAAATTGAATATAAATAGAAGCCCATGGAAACCCGAGTGATTCCAGGGAATGGGAAAAGAATCAAGGGGAAAGTTCGGATATTCTGAAAATAAAGACCATGTAGTTTGTGTTGAGCATAAGAAACTGACTTATATTGAATCAGACCCTTGATCCACCAAGGCCAGTATTGTCTACTCAGACTGGCAGCCGCTCTCCAGGGTCTCAGATCAAGGTCTTTCCCATCACCTCCTGCCTGGTCCTTTTAACTGGAGATGCTGGGGACTGAACCTGGGACCTTCTGCATGCCAAGCAGAGGCTCTTCCACTGAGCCACGGCCCCTCTTGACAGCTCTCCAGGGTCTCAGGTGGAGGTCTTTCCCATCACCTCCTGCCTGGTCCTTTTAACTGGGGATGGCGGGGATTGAACCCGGGACCTTCTGCATGCCAAGCAGAGGCTCTTCCACTGAGCCAGGGTCCCAGATCAAGGTCTTTCCTTTTTTTAAAAAAAATATATATTTTATTTTGATTTTTCAAACATACATCAAATAAAAACCGTATAGTTTTCTTTTACATTTTTTGGAGCATCTTATCCATACATTTCTAACCATCTATCTAGTTTCTGCCATCTTTTCTTAAACACACTTTCAAACTTTCCTGCCAGTAACGTATTTATTTTGTCCATTTCTTTTATGTCCATGATTTTTATAATTAATTCTTCTCTATCTGGCAGTTTATCAGATTTCCAACATTTTGCTATTTCTATTCTAGCACTTGTGAGGATATAAAGTATCAAGCGTGCATCATTGTATTTTATACTATCCGGTAGTATGTTTAATAGATATACTTCCGGCTCTAGTGATAAGTTTACTCCTACTATTTCCCAAATCAGTTGTTTTATTTTTCCCCAAAATTTTTCCACTTTTTCGCACCTCCACCAAATATGATAGAAGGAGCCCAAGGTCTTTCCCATCCCCTATTGCCTGATGCCTGAACCTAGGACTTTCTGTATGCAAAGCAGGACTGAACCTAGGACTGAACCTAGGACTTTCTGTATGCAAAGCAAGTGGAACACATGGAATTGCTTTTTACTGAATTTGACCCTTGGTCCATCAAGGTCAGTTCTGTCTCCGCAGACTGGCATTCACTCTCCAGGGTCTCAGGCACAGAGGTCTTCCATATCACCTACTTCCTGGTCCTTTTAACAGGAAATGCCAGGGATTGAACCTGGGACCTTCTGCATGCCAAGCAGACGCTCAACCACTGAGCCAGGGTCCCAGGTCAAGGTCTTTCCCGTCACCTACTGCCTGGTCCTTTTTAACTGGAGATGCCAGGGATTGAACCTGGGACCTTTTGCATGCCAAGCAGAGGCTCTACCACTGAGCCAGGGTCCCAGATCAAGGTCTGTCCCATCAACCACTGCCTGGTCCCTTTTAACTGGAGATGCCGGGGATTGAACCTGGGACCTTCTGCATGCCAAGCAGAGGCTCTACCACTGAGCCAGGGTCCCAGATCAAGGTCTGTCCCATCAACCACTGCCTGGTCCCTTTTAACTGGAGATGCCGGGGATTGAACCTGGGACCTTCTGCATGCCAAGCAGGCACTCAACCACTGAGCCAGGGTCCCAGAGTCTGTCCCATCAACCACTGCCTGGTCCCTTTTAACTGGAGATTCCGGGGATTGAACCTGGGACCTTCTGCATGCCAAGCAGAGGCTCTTCCACTGAGCCAGGGTCCCAGATCAAGGTCTTCCCCATCACCTCCTGCTTGATCCTTTTAACTGGAGAAGCCAGGGATTGAACCTGGGACCTTCTGCATGCCAAGCAGAGGCTCTTACCACTGAGCCACGGTCCCTCCAACAGACAGCCTTCTAAACAGACAGCTTGAAAATGACAACATTGGTCCCCACGAGATGGGTCTGCCCTCCAGTAACATTAAAAGTATATTGAAAGCAAGGTCGTGCCTCTCTTGTAGTCCAATTGCAGAGCAGGGAGGAATGTCCAGGCCTCATGAACGGGCTTTTGTTCTTCATGGGCCACATCGTGGCTGTCAGGAAGGGGGGGAGGGGGGTTTGGTGGGGGAAAATCTGGGACAGAGACCAGGAATCTGTCATCGGGATCGAGAAGCTTGGAGACGAGCCAGGCAAAACAAGCCGTCCAAACTCAAGTCTGGGGCAGGTGACAAGGAAAGGACCTTTTCCTCGCTTCTCCCCGGCGCCTCCTGCGTCCCAAAAAAGAAAAGAGGGTAATGATTTTGAGGACGGAGAAAAAGACTGCGAAGGAAGAGCTTGCGGGGTCCGGGAAGGAAGCGAACCGAAGCAGTGTCGGGAGGTGAGGTGGGTCAGCTCCACAGGATTGGTTCGCCTGGGCTCGTGTCTCCCAATCTGTGGAACAGGGTGGAGAAGACCCTCCAAGGGGGTCATGGCCCAGCCCTCCCTAATGGCCACCCCTTTCCATTGCTCTCTCTTGTAGATTGGAAACCAAGATCTGACCCTGGAACGAGATCCATTTAACTGCCAGATCCTTTTAACTGGGGATGCCGGGAATTGAACCTGGGACCGTCTGCATGCCCAGCAGATGCTCTACCACTGAGCCAGGGTCTCAGGTCAAGGTCTTTCCCTTCACCTACTGCCTGGTCCTTTCAACTGGAGGTGCTGGGGATTGAACCTGGGACCTTCTGCATGCCAAGCAGAGGCTCTGCCACTGAGCCAGAGTCCCATATCAAGAACTTTCACATCACCTCCTACCTGGTCCTTTTAACTGGAGATGCCGGGGATTGAACCTGGGACCTTCTGCATGCCAAGCAGAGGCTCTGCCACTGAGTCAGAGTCCCAGGTCAAGGTCTTTCATGTTACCTACTGTCTGATCCTTTTAACTGAAGGAGAAGAAGAAGAAGAAGAAGAAGAAGAAGAAGAAGAAGAAGAAGAAGAAGAAGAAGAAGAAGAAGAAGAAGAAGAAGAAGAAAAGGTGTCTCAGAGTGGCTTACAAACCGCAAGGTCTGGGAATTCATCTGAAGGGGGGAGATGTCCCGTCTTCCCCTGGCCCCGGATCCAGGAAAGCGCTTAAACTTATGTATCTCTTTTTAAGAGCATGAGTAATCCATTTGCTAAGCTCCTCGTACTTGGCTTTCCTGAAGTAATCTGAAACTTGGTTGACATGGGGAAGGGGTGTGTGTGCCCAACTGGCCCCTTCCTACCCCCGGTCGGTTCTTGGGACAGGTGCAGATGTTTGCCCACAATCACTGCCTGGTCCCTTTTAACTGGAGATGCCGGGGATTGAACCTGGGACCTTCTGCATGCCAAGCAGGCGCTCAACCACTGAGCCAGGGTCCCAGAGTCTGTCCCATCTTTCCAGAGAGGCCGGAGCTGTTGATGCGATACGAATGGAAACCACACCGTACAGATTGAATCACGGAGTTAGAAGAGACCTCCAGGGCTATGTTGTCCAACCCCCTGCACAAGGCAGGAAACTCACAGCTACCTCCCCCCCACTTGCATTCAGTGACCCCTGTTCCACACCCAGAAGATGACAAAAAGCCTCCAGGATCCCTGGCCAAACTGTCTTGGAGAACAATTGCTTCCTGACCCTAAAGCGGTGATCAGCATTTCCCCGGGCGGGGCGTGTAAAAAAGGGCCACGAAAACTAAGCACTGAGACAACCCTTCCTGCCCTCCCTTCTCACGATCTGCTTAAGTTCACAGAATCCGCATTGCTGTCAGTTGGCCCTCTAGCTTCTGTTTGAAAACCTCCAGAGAAGGAGAGCCCACCGCCTCCCCAAAGGATCCTGTCTCACTGAGGAACCGCTCTGTCAGGGAGTGTTTCCGAATGTTTAGCCAAAAACTCTTTTGATTTAATTTCAACCCCTTGGTTCTGGTCGGACAAAAGAAAACAACTCTGCACCATCTTCTATGTGATAGCCCTTCAAGGACTGCCATGACTTTAACTTTTGAATCACAGTTGGTTTGTTTGAACAATGCTCTGAATTGGTTGAGGATACCCACTGAGCTCCGAAGAATAGATGCTTTTGAATTTTGGTGCTGGAGAAGACTCTTGAGAGTCCCCTGGACTGCAAGGAGATCAAATCAGTCCATCCTAAAAGAAATCAACCCTGACTGTTCCCTGGAAGGCCAGAGACTGAAGCCAAACACGTGGGCCACCCAATGAGAAGGGAGCACTCACTGGAGAAGCCCCTGATGCTGGGAAAGAGTGAAGGTCAAAGAAGAAGGGGATGAAATCAACCCTGACTATTCCCTGGAAGGCCAGATAATGAAACTGAAGCTCAACACTTTGGCCACCCAATGAGAAGGGAGCCCTCACTGGAGAAGACCCTGAGGCTGGGAAAGACTGAAGGTCAAAGAAGACGGGGACAGCAAAGGATGAGATGGTTAGACAGTGTTGTCGAGGCAACGAACACGAAATTAAGCAAACTCCGGAGGCCGGTGGAAGACAGGAGGGCCTGGCGCGATGTGGTCTATGGGGTCGCGAAGAGTCGGACTTGACTGTGCGATTGAACAACAACAACAACAACAACATTCACTGAGACGATTCCAGCCATTTCCCACTATGGGAATGCTAGGCTGTCTTCCTTTCCATGATGTTTTTGTTATCGGTGCGCCTGGACGTTGGGCACTCATCACGTCCTAGGGCTTGATTACCAGCTACGTGAGGGGTCGTCAACCATTCTGAGCCTGTGGGCACCTTTGGAATTCTGACACACTGTTTTGGGCGCAACCACAAAATGGCGGCTGCCCAAAATGGCTGCTGCAGGAGGCGGAGCCAGCCCCAACGTGGCTACCGCAGCTGACCCACAGTCCCACAGTGAAGATCCTCGTGTGGTGATTGCAGCTGCCGCCAAAGCCACTATTTTAAAAAACTGCATAGCCAATCAGAACTCTGATAGTCAATCAGAAGACTTGCAAGACAAAAATCCTCACCTGGCCCCTCCCACTTTTTAAAAACAAGAAAATGGCCGATTCTTTTGGCAGGCTGTACAAGTTTGCTTGCAAGCAGTTTGGGCCTGTTCACCAGGTTGCTGTCTGAACTATGGTTGAATTTGGGGGTGAGGACATGGGGGGGCACCGAGAACCACCCTGCTTTACTTCCAACTAATGGAAAACCCAGCAAGGGGCTTTTGAGGCACATGAGCAGCAGGACGGGTTTACCATCGCCTTCCCCTGCAGAGCCTTCCTTGGTGGTCTCCCATCCAAGTACCAACTCCGCTTAGCTTCCAACTTATGGCGACCCCAGCAAGGGGCTTTCAAAGCGAGTGAGAAGCAGAGGTGGTTTGCCATTGCCTTCCTCTGCAGAGCCTTCCTTGGTGGTCTCCCTTCCAAGTACCGACCCTGCTTTGCTTCCAACTTATGGCAACCCCAGCTAGGGGCTTTTAAGTCAAGCGAGAAGCAGAGGTGGTTGGCCATTTGCCTTCCTCTGCAGAGCCTTCTTTGGTGGTCTCCCTTCCAAGTACCCGATCCTGCTCAGCTTCCACCTGATGTTGCCCCAGCAAGGGGCTTTCAAAGCAAGTGAGAAGTAGAGGCGTTTGACCATTGCCTTCCTTTGTAGAGTCTTCCTTGGTGTTCTGCATTCCAAGTACTGACCCTACTCAGCTTCTGAGGTCTGATGAGATCGAGTTATGCCCTGACGCCTTCCCTCCCCCCTCCCCGAATACTCTAAAATCAACTTTCTATTTTAGCACAAAACATATTTAAAACCTGGAAAACGTCAGAAGACAAAAAAAGAAAGAAATGTAATCTGATCGAGGCAGCGATGCGTGGGAACAATTCTTTCCCCTGCTGCTTATCTAAGAAAGATGCAAATGATTTTCCGTAAGGATCAATTTCATTTCTTGGAAGAGATGCCCTCTCTGTCCACAAGAGGGAGGGGACTGCTCTAACAGCTTTAAGGCGGCTTTCATCATGGGAGGATTATAAAACGATTTGGCCCGGAAGAACGCACGTTCCGTATCACAAAGCTCAAAGATGAAAATGATTTGGGGAAATTGCAAAATAACCACCTTCCCTGCTTCATACTAAGCCAGAGCGAGTAAGTGCTTGGTCAGCACCCAGACATGCCCTTTTCTGTCTCCAGGATGGCCCATCGGGAATAAGGTTGGCTAGAGTTAAGGGTAATAGGAAAAAAGGAGGAAAAGGAGGAGATAGGATTTATACCCTGCCCTTCACTACCCAAAGGTGTCTCAGAGCGGCTTACGATCGCCTTCCCTTCCCCCTCCCCACAACAGACACCCTGTGAGGTAGGTGGGGCTGAGAGAGTTCTTTCAAGGACTGCTCATGAGAGAACAGCTCTGACAGAACTTGTAACTGACCCAAAGTCACACCAGCAGCTGTACGTGGAGGAATGGGAAATCAAATCCAGTTCTCCAGATTAGTCTGCGCTCCTAACCACTATACCAGAACTACTTGAGAGAACAGCTCTCAATAATATTATTACATTTTTAGATAATACAGAAGAAGAAGAAGAAGAAGAAGAAGAGATTGGATCTATACCCCGCTTTTCACTACCCGAAGGAGTCTCACAGCGCCTTATAATCTCCTTTCCTTTCCCCTCCCCACAACAGACACCCTGTGAGCAGTGTTCCTTCTAAACTAAGTTAGTGTGCGCTAGCTCACAGTTTTTTTTGCCTCTGGCTCACACATTTTTGTCTCAGTTCAGGAAGGAGGGCTCCAGAGCAAACTAATTTATGCAGTAGCCAAATCGCTCGCTCACAACTTTCATGCCAGCAGCTCACAAAGTAGGATTTTTGCTCACAAGACTACACAGCTTAGAGGGAGCACTGCCTGTGAGGTCGGTGGGGCTGAGAGAGCTCTTGAGGACTGCCCTTGAGAGAACAGCCTTGAAAGAACTTGTGACTGACCCAAGGTCACACCAGCAGCTGCATGTGGCGGCGGGGGAACTCAAACTCGGTTCTCCCAGATCAGAGTCCACGCTCCTAACCGCTACACCAACTACACTTGTCTCTTCAGGACCCGAAAGGAGATGGATTGACTCAATAAAGAAAGCCACGGCGTTCAGTTGGCAAGACCTGGGCAAGGACATTTTGGAGGTCATTAGTTCATAGGGTCACCGTAAGTCAGACAGGACTCGATAGCACCGGCAAAGGATGGAGGGGGGCACAGGGTTGCCAGCTCCAGGTTGGGAATCTCCTGGAGATTTGGGGGGTTGAACCTGGGAAGGACAGCGACCTAAGTGGGGTGCACTGCCATAGAGTCCACCTTCCAGAGCAGCCATTTTCTCCAGTGGAACTGACCTCCGTGGTCTGGAGACGAGCTGTAGCTCTGGGGGAACCCCAGGTCCCATCTGGAGGCTGGCGTGAAGACACGTGAACACACGAAGCTGCCTTCTACTGAATCAGACCATCAGTCCGTTGAAGTCAGTCTCGTCTACTCAGACTGGCAGCTGCTCTCCAGGGTCTCAGGCGGAGGTCTTCCCCATCACCTACTGCCTGGTCCTTCTAACTGGAGATGCCGGGGATTGAACCTGGGACCTTCTGCATGCCAAGCAGATGATCTTCCACTGAGCCAAGGTCACAGGTCAAGGTCTTTCCCATCACCTACTGCCTGGCCCTTTTAACTGGAGATTCAGAGGATTGAACCTGGGACCTTCTGCATGCCAAGCAGATGATCTACCACTGAGCCAAGGTCACAGGTCAAGGTCTTTCCCATCACCTACTGCCTGGCCCTTTTAACTGGAGATTCAGAGGATTGAACCTGGGACCTTCCGCATACCGAACAGAGGCTCTACCACTGAACTATGTCCCCTCCCTGTTCCTGGGCCAGATTTCACCCGGGCATCCGCAGGTCCCACCTGGAGGCTGGCAAACCCTAGGCCAGATTTCACCTGGACGCCCAGCAGCTGTTGAACCTTGAGTCCCCCCTAAGGGACACATGCTTATCTGTATCTGAAGATAAAGCATAGGAGCTGTTTTCTAGCAGAACCCTCCGTGCATTATTTTTTTTTGTCATCCGGAGGATCTCCATCCCGCTTTCGGCCGAGTCCAGTTCGAATCTCCCCTGCCTTCCCCCCCCTGCCTTGAAGCTGCGGCTTTCCAAAGGCCCGTTTTAATTGTCCGGAGGCACCTTTTCCTCTGCCACCTTCTCCAGTCAGGCCTACCTAAGTTAATAAGGCTGCGGCCAGACTTCTCGTGCAGCAAGAACCCCGGGCCTTCTTGTGTGTGTGTGTTTAAAGCTTCATAAATCAGAGCAGATGCCAGATTTGTCGTTGCCCATTTCTGCTGGTCCCTCCCCTTTCTTTGCTTAATACTTAACCGCGCACACATTCGAACTCCCCCCCCCCCCGCTGCCCTAAGTCACAGCCCCCAGCAGAGGAGCGCAATTAC
>NW_015165854.1:386188-410595 GCF_001447785.1 Gekko japonicus | reverse complement strand
TGGTCCCCACCCCCCCCCCCCCCGGATTGTGATACGCAGAGACACCCCCCGCCTCTCGTTCCCCTCCATCTGTTAACCGTTAGCGCTTGGCAAAAGGATTCTACCTCGAGGGGTAGTTCTCAGGTGGGGGTCGCGATGTTCACCGCCTACCTGTTGCTAGCATCGCTCTACTTCCGAGCGGAGGCGAGACCTGGGAAAGAGGTAAGTGGAGCGTTAATAACTTCTGGTTGTCAAAGGCGGGTCGCCGTGCGAGTCTGTCTGTAGCAGCGGAAAAGAGCAAAGAGTCCGGTGGCACCGCAAAGACCAGCAGAATCCGAGGGAGGGCAGGAGCTTTTCGCGAGTCACCAGTTTTGTTGTTCTCTAAGTTGCTACTTAGAGCTGCGGTGGCTCAAGTGGTTAAGACGCTGAACTGCAGGCTGTGGAAGGTAGGTAGTTCAGCAGTTCAAGACCCGGGTGCCGCATGACGGAGTGAGCTACCGTCTCTAGTTCCAGCTCCTGCCAACCTAGCCGTTCGAAAGCAAGAAATTGCAAGTAGATAAATAGGTACCACTTCAGTGGGAAGGTAACAGCGTTCAGTGCGCCTTGGTGTTTAGTCATGCCGGCCACATGACCACGGAAACGTCTTCGGACAGCGCTGGCTCTTCGGCTTTGAAATGGAGATGAGCACCACAACCCTAGAGTCGGACTCGACTGGCTTTCGAGCAAGGGAACCTTTACCTTTTACCTAAGTTGCTGCTGGACTCTTGCTCTTTCCTATGAATGAATTGTCTCGCCTTCTTCTCAGGGCTGGTCCTCTGCTCTCTTTTACCGGTCCTAGACGACAGGGCATTGGGCAAAGCAGGTTCGGTTTTGGCACCGGCGCATGCCAAAGATCCTCGGGTACAAAGGACAGGGAAGAAGAAAAAAAACCCTAGCTGTTAGTTTGTCTGCTAGAGCCAAGGAGGCATCCGGTAATGTTTTCTGCGAAATTTCGCGTGGGGGATTTTCAGGTCTGCTTTACGCGTTCGCTCCGTTCGGCAGGTTTGATCACATACGGCCTTGTGTACTTTCCGAGGGCTCCTGTAGGAAGGTTTGGGTGATGGAAGTTGTTTCCCATTATGCTGAGTGTCGATCCACATGTCGGGAGGAAGAAAATGTCACGAGCGCCCGAGTTGTTACCGGGAATAGCCCACGTGTTTGATGAAGTATTGGTATTCTTTTGCACCGAGGTGGAAAAAGCTGCTTTAGGTGGGCAGCAGGGAAGTTTGTTTGGAATGTCGTTCAGAATGTGCTTAGCATATAAGTGAAGTTGGGGAGGGGCAGGATTTCTTGGCCCTTCTGATGGATGCTGTTCTGGGGTAGCTGGCTGTGAGACAAACAGTGTAGGCTTCTGTATCTGAAAAGGGAGGTTTGACGCTCAAAAGCCGATACCCCCCCCAAATCTTGTGGGTGTCTAAGGTGCTACTCGACTCAAATCGAGCATGGACTTCTGTGTGCTTTCCAGTGCTTTCCAGTTCACGTCAGCAGAGCTTTCCATCCTAGCTTACGACCACATTTAAATGGTCAAATGAACGGGGACGGATCCAGAGCGTGGATCTCAAACCCACAAGATGCTGCCATAAACATGTTTGGTGTCGTCGTTAAGTGTGCAAACTCTAATCTGGGAGAACCAGGTTTGATTCCCTACTCCTCCACTTGCAGCTGCTGGATGACCTTAGGCAAGCCATAGTTCTGTCAGAGTTGTCCTTGAAAGGGCAGTTCTCGAAAGAGCTCTCTCAGCCCCACCTACATCACAGGGTGTCTGTTGTGGGGAAGGGAAGGGAAAGGAGTTTGTAAGCTGCTATGAGACTCAGAGTGAAGGGTGGGGTATAAATCCAATCTCCTCCTCCTCCTCCTCCTCCTCTGTTAAACTTGGCCCCGTCCATTGCGATACATATTTAGGGATGCTCAGGGGTCCTTTCCTGCAGGAGCGCACAGGAGCGGAGCTCCGGCAGTAAAGAGCCCAGGGGGCAGGCACATGCAACAAGCCCCACCCCCTGCTCCCAGCAGCCCTCAGTCAGAGCAAGAAGCAGCCGGGTAAGTTGCAGAGCTCCCTCTGGCTCCCCGGTCCAAAACAGTCCAGTGGCACCTTTAAGACCAAGTTTTATTCAGGTACAAGCTCTCCCTCCTCTGTGAGGGCAGATCTGCACCTCCCCCCCAATAGCTAGCAATCCAAAGGAGGGCATGGTATAAGTACGGAAAATAAATAAATAAATAAATAAATAAACCAGTCCAGTGGAGCCTGAGTGGTGGGTGTTGCCTTCTGACACACTTCCGGTGATGTCGGGGTGTGTGGCATATGCAAATAAGTTATGCTAACGAGTTATGCTAATGAGCTCTGGCACCTTTTTTTCTATGAAATGACTCCTGGGGATGCTAAATAGCGGTTTGCCATCTAGAGGCTGCTTGGATGCGGAACACAGCGAACGGAAGAACAGAGGCTGTGTTTCTGAGCTGCGTCTTCTTGTTAGTTCTTGTCCGAACTTTCCAGCCGCTTTTTGGAACTCCCCGCAAATTGATTTTGCATCTGCTTGGGCAATTTCTGGGTGCCTCCAGCTGCCGAGCCGATGGCCGGTGAGAACTTTAGCTTCCTGGCCCCCCTTTGCTGTGTGTGCATTTTCCAGAGAAGCAGTAAAGCCGATTTCCAAAATAAACACGCGTTTCGTTCTGGGTTGGGGAAAATACCACGGCTGCTGCAATTAAATTAAAACCCAGGTCCTTTCGTCAAGAAAGGCCAAGTCCACAATGCGTTAAAAGTGCGTCAATATTGCGGCGCATGGAAAGGGGTCACTGCCATTGTTCCCTCTAAGCTGTGTTAGTGTGAGCTAGCTCACAGTTTCTTAGCCTCTGGCTCAGAGATTCTTTGTCTCAGCTCAGGAAGGATGACTCCGCAGCAAACTGATTTGTGCAGGAGCCAAATTGCTCGCTCACAACTTTAGCGCCCGTAGCTCACGAAGAAGGATTTCTGCTCACGAGACTCCACAGCTTGGAGGGAGTTCGCCGGCCCCCCCTAGGCCTGGCTGTCCTCTAACTCTTTGTGCCGATTGTTCCACAGCAAAGGGAATGATGGATGGTCCTACCTTACCCTGGCTGGAGGGGGCTGCTGCAGGCGGCTCATATGGAAAGTATTTCTCCTCACCGCGGGCGAACATGTGGTCTGGAGGAAACCATCTAAAGCTCAAAATCCAGAGTTGCGGCCCAGCAGCCTGCCAATTACCCTTATTAGCCAGCCAAGCCAAGCGGTTGTGGCGGCGTACCTGGGAATCGGTTGCCGGAGGAGGTGGGGCAAAGCGGGGAATGTTTGGGTGGGGGGCTGTAATCCGGTTGTCACAGGCTGTCGAGTTGAGCTGTTCAGCCAGATCAGCACATTAAACGTACAGGGAAGGGGTGGGGAAAAGAGAAGACATTTCCGCATGCTTTGCTTACTTTACTGGAATGAAAAAATAGACAATTCTCCCAAACTTTCTGTTTCGCTGAAGTCATAATGCTTATTGTTTGGTGTAGTGGTTAAGTGTGCAGATTCTAATCTGGGAGAACCAGGTTTGATTCCCCACTCCTCTACTTGCAGCTGCTGGATGGCCTTGGGTCAGTCACAAGTTCTCTCAGAGCTGTTCTCTCAAGGGCAGTTCTCAAAAGAATTCTCTCAGCCCCACCTACCTCACAGGGTGTCTGTTGTGAGGAGGAGAAGGGAAAGGAGATTGTAAGCCACTCTGAGACTTTAAGTGAAGGTCGGAGGATAAATCCAAGCCCCTCCTCCTCTTCCTCCTCTTCCTCCTCTTCTTCTTCTTCCTCCGACTCTGATTACTGCTGAGCCAAAAAGGGCTGTTTTTTGCCCTCCCCTGCTGCAAAGTACCTGCCTCCAATGCTCCCTCTAAGCTATGGAGTCTTGTGAGCAAAAATTCCACTTTGTGAGCTACTGGCATTAAAGTCGTGAGCGAGCGGTTTGGCTCCTGCATCAGTTAGTTTGCTCTGGAGCCCTCCTTCCTGAGCGAAGGCAAAAATGTGTGAGCCGGAGGCTAGAAAACTGTGAGCTAGCTCACACTAACTCCGCTTAGAGGGAACACTGGTTGTAATCAATGCTCCCTCTAAGCTGTGGAGTCTTGTGAGCAAAAATCCTACTTTGTGAGCTACTGGCATTAAAGTTGTGAGTGAGCGATTTGGCTGCTGCATAGATCGGTTTGCCCTGGAGCCCTCTTTCTGGATCTAGACAAAAAAGCATGAGCCGGAGGTTTAAAAACTGATAGCTAGCTCACGCCCAGTGTTCCCTCTAAGCTGAGTTGGTGTGAGCTAGCTCACAGTTTTTTAGCCTCCGGCTCACACCTTTTGCCTTCGCTCAGGAAGGGATGGCTCCAGAGCAAACTAATTTATGCAGCCGCCAAATTGCTCGCTCACAACTTTAATGCCGGTATACGTGTTCTCTTCCGCTCTCTCAAAATAACTCAGCTTAGAGGGAACACTGCCCGCCTCCCCCTTGGTTGACTTTTTTTTGCATTCCATTGGTACAAAACAATTTGCGGGGGGGGGGATGGGGAGGCAAGAGGGACCACCTCCCAGTTGCCACGACAACCGAGCCTGTGCCCCTTCCCTCCAATCTAGCCACGCATGGTTGCATTTTTGGAACAGAATGGCTATTGGGACACCCCACTTGAATGGAACTCCACGTGTCTCGCACAGACATGGAGCTGCCTTCTGCTGAATCCTCTTGTTCCACCCAGGTCAATATAGTGTACTCAGACCGGCAGTGGCTCTCCAGGTTGGGTTGCTCATTCCAGCTTGGGAAATACCTGGAGGCTTTGGGAGTGGAGCCAGAGGAGGGCAGGATTTGGAGGGATTTCAATGGGGGATCATGCCATAGAGTCCACCTTCCAAAGCAGCCCTTTTCTCTGGAGGAACTGATCTCTCTCACCTGGAGATCAGTTGTAATCCCAGGAGATCTCCAGCCACCCCCTGGAGGCGGGCTAAGGTCTTTCCCATCCCCTCCTGCCTGGCCCTTTTAAATGGAGATGCCGGGGACTGAACCTGGGACTTTCTGCATGCTGAGCAGATGCTCTGCCACTGAGCCATGGCCCCTCCCCTATAATACATGAACACATGAAGCTGCCTTATACTGAATCAGACCTGCTTGGTCTGTCAAGGTCGGTATAGTCTACTCAGACTGGCAGCGGCTCTCCAGGGGTCTCAGGTGGAGGTCTTTCCCATCACTTCCTGCCTGGTCCTTTTAACTGGAGATGCCGGGGATTGAACCTGGGACCTTCTGCATGCCAAGCAGATGCTCTACCACTGAGCCACGGCTCCTCTTTACAGCTCTCCAGGGTCTCAGGCAGAGGTCTTTCCCATCCCCTCCTGCCTGGCCCTTTTAGCTGGAGATGCCGGGGATTGAACCTGGGACCTTCTGCATGCCGAGCCAATGCTCTGCCATTGAGCCATGGGCCCTCCTTAAATGACAGTGCCTTACCCTGAATCAAACCCTGGGTTCATCAAGGTCAGTGTTGGCTACTCAGACTGGCATCAGCTCTCCAGGGTTTTAGGCTGAGGTCTTTCACATCATCTGCTTCCTGGTCCTTTTAGCTGGAGATGCCGGGGATTGAACCTGGGACCTTCTGCATGCCAAGCAGATGCTCCACCACCAAACCAGGGTCCCAGATCAAGGTTTTTCACATCCCCTACTGCCTGACTCTTTTAACTGGAGATGCCGGGGATTGAACCTGGGACCTTCTGCACGCCAAGCAAATGCTCCACCCCTGAGCCACTGGCCCCTCCCCTATAATCCATGAACACATGAAACTACCTTATACTAAAACAGACTATTGGTCCATCAAGGTCAGCTCAGACTGTGAGTGGCTCTCCAGGGTCTCAGGCGGAGGTCTTTCCCTTCACCTACTACCGGGTCCTTTTAACTGGAGATGTGGGGGATTGAACCTGGGACCTTCTGCATGCCAAGCAGAGGCTCTATCACTGACCCGCAGCCCCTTCCCATGTGGATGGACAATTTCTTCCTCTGGAATGGGTAGAGGGTTCCACTCCACAGTGCTGGTGGGCAATGAAGCCAGCTGTGTAGCACAGCAACCGAGGGAGAATTGCCTAGGCGGTCCGTTCCTTCTGTCCCACCCATTCAGGGGAAGACAGTAAGAGGGCTGCTCCGACATTGTCACATGGCGCAATTCCATTGGCATGATTCCACTATGACGTTCTCAAGCTCAATCGGTTCCTGGTTGCTTAAGATCATACAATACAAATAACTGTTTGTGGCCCTTTCTTACATGCCCATGGAAATGTCGTTTGCCACTTTGGGGGGTCAGGAAGCAATTTTTCTCCAGGCCAGTTTGGTCAGTGTTAAGTACTGGGTTCTGGACGCATTGCAGGGATCAGCTCTAGTTTATTCAGTGATTTCAGCAAACTGCAAGGGCAACTAGCAGGGCTTCAGCCCTGCTTATAAAGCATGCACACACCACACCCAACACCCACCCACTCCCAGTGATAGGCTATTTACATTACAACGCTTATTTATTGGTTTGTTCCAGAATCCTGGCGAGCGGTTGTTCTAGAGTAGGAAGCTCAACCCGTTCCTAGAACAGCTTGAAGAATGCCTTAGGCTCAATAACATAACAGTCAGGGTCAGGGATCCTGGAGGGTTTCCCCCCCCCATCTTCTGGGTATGGAGCAGGGGGTCACTGGGGGAGTGGGGGGGAGGTAGCTGTGAATGTCCTGTATTGTGCAGGGGGTGGGACTAGATGACCCCGGAGGTCCCTTCCAGCTCTATGATTCTGTGATTCTATTTTTTTAAAACCATTTGTTCCCAATTAATTAATTAATTTTCTTCAAGGCTGGACTCGGGCTTCCTTATCTGATTATTTTGTTTTTTGAAATTGCATGCTGCTGATTCTAATCTCGTCTGTGGCCTTTACGAAAGCGATGCCCATGAATGGGTGGTGGAAAGGCGAAAGTCCAGTCACAGCCGATACTCCCTCTCAGCCGTGGAGTCTTGTGAGCAAAAAAATCTACTTTGTGAGCAATGTTCCCTCTAAGCTGTGGAGTCTTGTGAGCAAAAATTCTGCTTTGTGAGCTGCTGGCATGAAAGTGGTGAGCGAGCGGTTTGGCTGCTGCCTAAATTAGTCTGCTCTGGAGCCATCCCTTCCTGAGCTGAGACACAAATGTGTGAGCTGTAGGCTAAAAAACTGTGAGCTAGCTCACACTAACTCAGCTTAGAGGGAACACTGTTTGTGAGCTACTGGCATTGAGGTGATTCAGCTGCTGCATCAATCAGTTTGCTGTGGAGCCCTCCTTCCTGAGCGAAGTAAAAAATCGGTGAGCTGGAGGCTAAAAGACTGTGAGCTGGCTCACACTCACTCAGCCTAGATGGAACACTGGTCCCAGATGACTTACAGCGACCCTGTAGGGCAGTGATGGCGAACCTTTTAGAGACCAAGTGCCCAAACTGCGACCCAAAACCCACTTATTTATCGCAAAGTGCCAACGTGGCAATTTAACCTGGATACTGAGGTTTTACTTTAGAAAAAACAACTCACACATTAACTTAAGATGATCCAAACAAAGTAAGGAAAGCAATCCCGAATGCTTTCATTGACTTAAAATTATTTGGCAGAGAATTCGACCCTTTAATGATGGTCAGGGCCTGGCTGGGGCGATGGCACGCGTGCCTGCAGATAGGGCTCTGAGTGCCACCTCTGGCACCCGTGCCATAGGTTCGCCACCACTGCTGTAGGGTTTTCAAGGCAAGAGATGTTCAGAGGTGGTTTGCCATGGCCTGCCTCTGCATAGCAACCCTGGACTTCTTTGGTAGCCTCCCATCCACGGATTAACCAGGGCTGATTCTGCTTAGCTTCCAAGATCTGCATAACAACCCTGGACTTTCTTGATGAGATCAAGCTAGCCTGGGCCATCCAGGTCAGATGAACAGAGGTGGTTTGCCATTGCCTGCCTCTGCGTAACAACCCTGGACCTTCTTGATGGTCTCCCATCATAATACTGACTAGGGCTGACCTTGCTTAGGTTCTGAGAACTGACGAGATCGGGTTAGACTGGCCCATCCAGGTCAGGGCAGATGAACAGAGGAGGTTTGCCGTTGCCTGCCTCTGCGTAACACCTCTGGACTTTGATGATGGTCTCTCCCATCTGAATACTGACCAGGGCCGACCCTGCTTAGCTTCTGAGAACTGATGAGATCAGGCTAGACTGGGACATCCAGGTCAGGGTTCTGCCAATGAATACAGAAGTCTTCCTGTTTCTGTGAAAGCTCTGTTGCTTGAATCAAACTTTGGTGTGACCAAGGTTCCCATTGTTCCATTGTTCACGCCTTTCTCCACTGCTGGCTCCAGTTCCAGTCTCTAAAGGGTTTTCAGTATACTTTTTCACTCGTTGCACTGCGTTATGGTTTTTGTAGTCTTCTGGCTGGTTAGAAACTTGGCACTTAGTCTACATGTATGTCTCGATACGGATTCCGAGGGTAGGGTTGCCAAACCCCACCCCACCCCCGTTTGCCAGGGGTCCCCCGTTTTGGGGCGGGTTCTACCCACTGCCGACCAGATGGCCGGCGGGGGAAGCCCCACCCCCAACACCCACGGCCACCCATCTCTCTCCCTTTAAGTGTGTGGAACCCGTGTTTCCTCCCAAGCCCGATCGCTGCAAGCTTGCAGGGAAATGCCAGCTTCGTGCTCTTTAACACAGCTGCTCTTAAAGGGGAAACGCCGGCTCCTGCATTTAAAAAGGAAACACCGGCTCCTTTAAGTGTAGGAAACTGCCGTTTCTGGAGATCCGGCGCACGGGCGGGGGGGGGGAGCGGACATCTCCAATGTGACGTCATCACGTCGGGGATGCCCCACCCCTTCCAGGAACGCCCCCAAAGTCCCCCGCTGGGGGTGGAAGATGGACTTGGCAGCCCTATCCGAGGGACTTGAAACACTCCCTCCCCCCCAGCCCTGCTGAAAGCTACTTGAATGTGCAACAAAGCCCAGATGATTGTCCATCCTTTCCCCCCACCCTATACATTATCCAGTTCTTATGTTTTTCCCTTTTGAAGATGACGCTTCTGATTTCCTCTGTCCATATCAATCTGGAAACACTTTGCACAAGACGATCGGATCCTGTGGGTTATAATGAAACGTGCAAAATGCTTCCCAAGCCTCATAAAACACTTTAATTAAAAGCCAGGAGGGTCTTATAAAATCAGTCTGGCGCTTCCATTTGCAAAATTCCTTCCCTTCTCGCGCTTTGGCTTTATACTCATTTCTGTTTTATCTCTCTGTGGAGCTTCCTTTTGCACTTTCTTTCTGTGATCGAACATTGCTCAAGGTAAGGTTGAGTTTTATCGATTTTCCCCTTTTGGTGTCGTAGTTAAGCATGCGGACTCTAATCTGGGAGAGCCGGGTTTGATTCCCCACTCCTCCGCTTGCACCTGCTGGATGACCTTGGGCAACCCATAACTCTGGCACAGCTGTTCTTGAAAAAGAGCAGTTTCTGTCAGAGCTCTCTTGGCCCCACCTGCCTCACAGGGTGTCCGTTTTGGGGAGGGAAAGGAAATTGTCAGCCGCTCTGAGACGCCTTTGGGTAGTGAAGGGCGGGGTATAAATCCAATCTCCTCCTCCTCCTCCTCCTCCTCCTCCTCCTCCTCCTTCCTCCTAATCTCCACTGTCCCCAGGCTGTGCTCCCAGATCTCCAGGAAATTTCCTGCCCAGAGCTGATAACTCTGTTCAGCCTGAGCTTATCCAGTCATCTTTTACGTGCCAAGCAGGAATTATTTTGCATCTCCAATTGCTTGCTGTGTGTGTGGGGTGTGTGTGTGTGTGCACTGTCGTGTTATAAATATTCCTGGTCTTTTGAGTCTTTGGGACATTGGCATCTCTGAGAGTGTCGTGCCATTCAGCTTGCGTTGTTTGGACCTCTTCCACCCCTGTAGTTGTTGTGTGTGTTTTTTGGGGGGAGCAGCTGAAAAGGGTGGGCTTCAGGGTTGTGGTTAGCTAGAGTTAGAATTGCCGGGTCCCTCCAGGCAACTGGCGGGAGGGGTGGACTTACCCGGAGTAGCAAGGAGGTCCATCCGACATACTGTGACATGTCTACATCACTGCCCACTACATCACACCTGGGATGTGGAGTATCACTCTGGTATTTGGGCAAAAACTCTATGGTATACTTGGCTTCTACCATAGAGTTTTTGCTCAAATACCAGAGTGTCGCCCCTGTGTCCCAGATGCGATGACATCACTTCTGGGTCACATGGGCAGTGATGTAGAACGGTTGTGCACATTGGCTGGATCTCCCCCTTTTGGGGGGTATGTTCCCGCCCCGCTGGCCAGCTGATTGGTGGAGGGGAGGAGGGGCCTGTTAGCATGGTACCCCCTGTTGGTTGGCCTCCAGAAGAACAGGTAGGCCACTGCATGAGATGCAACGCTGGACTAAGAAGATCCGCTGGTCTGATCCAGCAGGGCTCGTCTTATGCTCTTGTGGACTTATGTAGCCAGAGTATCCACAACTGTGCTGCTCATAAGGAAACTGGAACAACTTGTGTTGTTAATCTCCACATTCAGAGGTCATAAACCTCTGAACCACCTTCTTTTAATTTATATTTGTTCGATTTATACCCTGCCCCCTCCGCCAAGGCAGGCTCCGGGCGGCTTACATCAAATGCATATATAAAATACAGTTAAAACATACATAAACAATCAGTTGTTCATTTCCCTAAAGTGCTGGATCAGTTAAAGTGCAAGAGAATTTAGACCATACCACTACTTCGGTGTTAGTCCTGATGGCGTTCTCGCAACGGCTCAGCTTGGTCGACTAATTTATGCAGCGAGCCAGGCTGAAGGTGGTGAAGCCAGGGCACAGGGTCTCTCCTCGGTGTTTAAGGCGGCTCCTAATCGAAGGCCTGGTGGAAGAGCTCTGTCTTACAGGCCCTGCGGAACTGTGAAAGGTCCCACAGGGCCTTGATCTCCTCCAGGAGCTCATTCCACCAGTACAGAGCCACCACCAAGAAGGCCCAGGGACTCTCATTTTCTCATAATGTGATCAAAGTACAAGAGTCTCATTTTAGTTATTTTAGCTTCTAGGGGGACTTCAGGCTGACCTGAACCCATTTATTTGTCCTTGTGGTGGTCCATGGTAAAACTCCAACATCACATATCAAATTACAAAAATATCGGGCTGGTAACATTCCAAGGGACAGATGCGCTTAGGCTAGTTTGGACAGTCAGGTAGCTATGAATATGAATGTCGAGAGACCAGTACTTGAGGTTTGATCGACTATCAGTAGGAGATGGTAATGAAATGAACCAAAGGTCTTGGGTGAAAAGAAATGTCCATATGCTGCGCTGGAAACTTGTTAAGCTCGGCGCCGGCGAACGGCCCCCGAGAAGCCAGTTCTGAAGTCGAGTTATAACTGAAGCTCGTAACAGCTGGAGGTTAATGGGTGGGAAACCTCCATGTGTCATAACTGTTGACCGAAAACTGTAGCCAGAGTATCCACAACTATGCCGCACATACGATAATTACAACGACTATTTTAAGTTCCGGATTATTTGAAACCTCACTGTTGACCGCACGGATAGAGGGAGATATCCATGTCTAGATCCCCCGAGAGAATTTCTGGAATCCTCTGTGGCCCTTCAGGAGCCATTTTTTTAAATGGGCGGGGGGGGGGGGGGTTTGGGGGAAATATGTTTGTTGAAAGGAAAAGTTCGATGCCAGGTTGCTGCGGGTTATTTGGGTATGAAACAGCTGGATGTGGTCGAGATGACTCATGATGAATGCCGCAGAAAGATTTACGGTGAAAATTGACAGCGCACCAGAGAACGGAAGCGCGCGCGGGGGGGGGGGATTCCTTCTCGCAGTCTGGAGAGTTCAGTTTTGGGATGGTTATGCCGTGACCACAGTCTTCCCTTTCTGTTCAATCCACGAGGCATTTCATCATGAATTGCTGGATGTGGCCGTGAGCGACGCGTGTGAAATGTTGTGCAAAGATGCCACTCATGATGACACATGCCCTGTTTTGGCACAAAAGTCTACGTAGGGTAGCCAGGTCCCTCTTAGACACCCGTGGGGGTTGGGTAGGAGGTGGGGTTGCAAGATCAAGATTACGGAACTACCGGAGATTTGGGGATGGAACCTGGGGAGACGGGGAGCTCAGTTTCCCAGAAGTGACATCACATCCTCCCCAAACTCGACCCTCCCCTGACACCCCTCAAATCTCTCAGAATTTGCCTAGACAGTAGGCTCTTTTTGTAGCAGGTACTCATTTGCATATTAAGTGACACACTCCTAATGTAGCCAGTCCTCCAAGAGCTTACAGTAGCTCCTGTAAGAAGAGCTCTGTAAGCTCTTGGAGGATTGGCTACATTAGGGGTGTGTGGCCTAATATGCAAAGGAGTGAAGACCTCAAATAGAGTTGCCAGTTCCAGGTTGGGGAACTCCTGGAGATTTGGGGGTGGAGCCTGTGGAGAGGGGAGTTTGGGGAGGGGACGGACCTCAGCAGGGTACGATGCCCTACGGCCCACCCTCCAAAACATCCATTTTCTCCAGGGAAGCTGATCTCTCTGGCCTGGAGATGAGCTGTAATTCCAAGGGATCCCCCAGGTTCCACTTGGAGGCCGGCCACCAATGCTCCTCCTAAGCTTTGGAGTCCCGTGAGCCAAAATTCTACTTTGTGCACTACCGGCATTAAAGTTGTGAGCCAGCGATTTAGCTGCTGCATAAATTAGTTTGCTCTGGAGCCCTCCTTCCTGAGCTGAGGCAAAAAGGCGTGAGCTGGAGGCTAAAAAAACTGTGAGCTGGCTCACACTGACTCAGCTTAGAGGGAACACCGCTGGCATCCCTATTCTTCTCCAAAAGCCTGCCAAAGAACCTGCCCCGTGGAAGAAATGAACTTGTGATCCTCCTGTTAGAACAAACATTGCAATTTTGGTCACCGCTGCCAACAGTCTGTGGCGCTCATATGTTTCTTGCTGCAAAAGAGATCAGGATTTGTTAGGGTAGGCCTCTTTAGTTGTGTATGCTCCTATTCCTTAGAGGGCAGCAGTGGCTCAGTGGTTAAGATGCTGAGCTGCAGATTGAAAGGTCGGCAGTTCGAGACCCGAGTGCTGTATGATGGAGTGAGCGCCTGCCTCTGGCCCCAGCTCCCGCCAACCTAGCAGTTCGAAAGCAAGAAATTGCAAGTAGATAAACAGGTACCGCTTCGGTGGTAAGGTTACAGTGTTCCATGCACCTCGGCGTCTAGTCATGCTGGCCACATGACCACGGAAATGTCTTCGGACAGCGCTGGCTCTTCGGCTTGAAAACGGAGATGAACACCGCCCCCTAGAGTCAGATTCGACTGGCTTTCAAGCAAGGGAAACCTTTACCTATTCTTTATTGGGAGGAAAGGAGGCATTGTGTAGCTGATCTCATCAGATCTTGGAAGCTAAACAGGGTTGGTTTTTGGAAGGGAGACTGCCAAAAAAGACTCTGCAGAGGAAGGCAGTGGCCAACCACCTCTGCTTAATATAGGGCTGCAAGTCTCCAGGTGGGAGATAATAAAGTAAGGCCACGACTGATCGTGCAAAATCAGGAAAAATATATCTTATCCATTAAATGTCCAGATGTTCCCTACATGTTTCAGCAACAGGCATCATTGGGAAAATCTGTTTGTCTCGCAAGAGGTCTCCAAAAAGAGTGAAAGATCTGTAGCAAGACGAACCGATTCCCCTGATGAAGCCTGTTGGCGAAATACGTAGGGATTTAAAAAATATTTAATGGAGACTTTGGGGGGTGGAACCAGGAGACGGGGGTGGAGCCAGGAGACTTGGGGGGGGTGGAGCCAGGAGCCAGGATATGACGTCACTTTTGCGATGTCACATCCTGTGATGTCACTTCCAGTTCCAACCCCGTCCCCCGTCCAGAAGGTTCCTGTGATTCCATGGTAGGAGCTTGTGCTTTGAACACAGTGGTTGCTCTCAACTCATTCTCCACCCAAGACACACACACACTGGGACCATTTAGGGTTGCCAGGTGAGGCTGACAACCCAGCGGGGGACTTTCCAGGAGATTCTGGGAGAGGGGAGGGAAGAAGCGCGATTGAACTCCAAAGGGAATGCTGGCTGTCACATATAAAGGGACCGCATTCCTTTGAAATGCCTTCCCTCCATTGTAAAAAAGGGAGGATGGGGGCACTTTCTTTCGGGGCTCATAGAATTGGACCCCCTGGTCCAATCTTTTTGAAACTTGGGGTTTGTTTTTGAGGAGAGGCGCCAGATGCTATGCCAAAAATTTGGTGCCTCTACCTCAAAAAACAGCCCCCCCAGATATCCACGGATCTATTCTCCATTAGACCCTATGGGGACCGGTCTCCATAGGGTATAACGGAGCGCCCAGTGGACATCCTCCCCCTGCTTTCTGGTACCCCTGAAGCAACCCTATTTTTACCTGATTTTGCACCATTAGCCTTGGCCTTATTATTATTATTTTTTACCTCCTGTGACTGGCGCAGCTCTTTATTTTCTTCTTACCAGCCTGCAGGTGGGGCCTGGCGATCTCCCAGAATTCCAACAGACGGCAGGGATCATTTCCCCGGGAGGGGGGGGAAAGGTGCTTTGTAGGGTGGAGACTCCATGGCATTATGCCCCATGGAGGCCCCTCCCCTCCCGAACCCCGCCATCCCCAGGCTCCACCCCCAAACCACAAATCCCCCAGCCCAGAGTTGGCAACCTTTTAGAGCCAGTTTGGCGTCGTGGTTAAGTGCGCGGACTCTAATCTGGGAGAACCGGGTTTGATTGCCCACTCCTCCACTTGCACCTGGCTGGATGACCTTGGGCAAGCCCTAGTTCTGATAAGAGCTGTTCTCTCATGGGCAGTCCTTGAGAGAGCTCTCTCAGCCCCACCTACCTCACAGGGTGCCTGTGGTGGGGAGGGGAAGGGAAAGGAGTTTGTGAGCCCCTCTGAGACTCCTGTGGGTAGTGAAGGGCGGGGTATATGGGGTATGACTCCAATCTCGTCTTCTTCTTCTACCTCACAGGGTGTCTGTTGTGAGGAGGGGAAGGGAAAGGAGTTTGTAAGCCCCTCGGAGACTCCTTTGGGTAGTGAAGGGCCATGGGGTATAAATCCCCTCTTCTCTTCTTCTTCTTCTAAATCGCTTGCTTGGAAAACCCCTTTGCTGGGGGTAGCCATCAGTCAGCTGCGACTCGACAGGATTTTACACACACATTCTCCACTGACAAACTTCGTAAATCACTCTATGGAACTTTTATTGGGGGGGGGAATGCCTTTGAAATGTTTTATCACCGCGAGCTCCTCGTTCTCTCTCCCCCCGGGTCTCCCCTGCGAGGGGGCAGATGGGCCTCGTTTCTAGAACACATGCTTGTAAATGCACGCACATGTGAACGCCGTGACACTTCAGCGGCTGCAGCCGGTGAGAGTCCTCTTTGTCTCGTGCGCCGTGAGTTGGGAGGGCTTTTAGGGGTACAAGCCTCTCCCCAGTTCCTAGTGTTGCCACCCTCCAGGTGGGGCCTAGAGACTGAGAAATTACAACTGAGAAATCAGCTCCCTTGGAGGGACTCTTTAAATTCACCATTTGGAGCTCAGGCATTTGTGCGGGGGGGGGGGGCAGCACCCCCGCTTGCAAAAACCGTTTAAGGGGAAGGTTCCACCCATCGAAGCACCCATCCGAGAGCCAGTTTGGTGCAGTGGTTAGGAGTATGGACTCTAATCTGGGAGAACTGGGTTTGTTTCCCCACTCCTCCACCTGCAGCTGCTGGTGTGACCTTGGGTCAGTCACAAGTTCTCTCAGAGCTGTTCTCTCAAGGGCAGTCCTCGGAAGAGCTCTCTCAGCCCCGCCTACCAGTCACAGGGTGTCTGTTCTGGGGAGGGGAAGGGAAAGGAGCTTGTGAGCTGCTCTGAGACTCTGAGTGCAGGGGGTGTTATAAATCCAGTCTCCTCCTCCTCCTCCAGAGGGAGTTATATCTGCAGTCTGGAGATCACTTGTAATTCCAGGAGATCTCCAGGCCCCAACTAAAGGTTGGCACCCACACGAGCAGCACCTCCTGCTTTGTGCATTCAGGCGCCGTTTTGAGCCTCCAGCATCTGACCTCAGAGGCCCTGGGTTGCAAAACGTGCCCCCTTCGTCTGGATTCTGCAACAGCCGCCGTAGGCCCTGCCTGGCCCCACAAGGTCTGTATTGATGCCGTCTCCAGTCAGACAACCAGAAAAAAAATCACCTTATTGCTAAACGGCTAACGGCAAAGAAGTGTCAAGGAAATGGTCAGTTGGTTGTTCATCCTGACGTTTCAGGCGGGGGAACGCTCGTGCGGAGAAACCTAGCAGTGTCATCTCGATTATGGAAGCGTTTTCCTTATAAAACAAAGACATTTCTAATCCTTCTGGAATGTTCTCCTTCGGGCAACTTGGGGAGGCCAGAGGACAGTAGGGGAGAGAGAGGCCTGAAAGAGAAAAAGCCAGCGTGGCGTAGTGGTTAAGAATGTCGTGTTAGTATCTGGAAGACCCAGGTTTTACCGTAGCCAAAACGTGCCTTCAACTTGTCCAGCTCTCTTGGCATGAGATTTCACCAGTTTCTGTTGCATCTCTGTGGCATTTTGAGCTGTTTATTCCTACGGCCATCATGACACCCTCTAGCAGCAAATCCCACATTTGAATCACTCTCTGTGTCAAGCAGTATTTCCTTTTGGCCGTCCTGAACCTACTGCCCATCACCTTCCTTGGATGCCCTCGAGTTCTAGTCTTTGGGAAGAAGGAGAGATAGTTCTGTTTTTCAACTCTCTCCATCCCGGGCACAGTTTTAGGAACCTCTTTCATGTCCCCCCTCAGTTGTCTCTTTACTAAATGGAAAAATCCCGGACTCTTCAGTCTTACCTCCTAGGGAAGGGGCTCCAACCTCCCCCATCATCTTGGTTGCTCGCTTCTGTACTTGCATCTGTTGGGATATCCTCTTACTAAGAGGTCATTTCGGGGGGGAACGCGGAGGAACGCAGTTCCCCCGGGTGAGGTATGGGGGGCGGGGCACATGACGAAGCCCCGCCCCCTGCTTCCGGCCACCCCGCTTCCGGCCCTCATTCAGCCAGGAGGAGGCAGGAGAAGAGGGAGGGTAAGTTGCTTCCTCCCCGCCTCTCCCCACCCCTGCCTGCCTGGGGCCAGGGAGGGCCTTGGCGGGGCTTCCTCGCACTCCCGCTGGCCTTGCAGGTCCACCGCCAGGCCCCTGATGTCAGGGGGTGTGGCATATGCTAATGGGTTATGCTAATGAGTTCCCCTAGCTCTTTTTCTACGAAATGACCCCTCTTACTGATTGGCCCAATTGCTTTCTGGACATGATCAGTGGCCAGTGTTGTAACCCTCAGCTGCAGCTGTCAATCAAGACCATCACTGGTTTTTGCTGTGTGGATTGTTCCTCCTCCGGGGACATTTCATGGTGACGGAGAAGAAGAAGAAGAAGAAGAAGAAGAAGAAGAAGGATTTATATCCCGCCCTTCACTCCCCAAAGGAGTCTCAGAGTGGCTTACAAACTCCTTTCCCTTCCCTTCCCCACCCCACAACAGGCACCCTGTGAGGTAGGTGGGGCTGAGGGAGCTCTGACAGAAACTGCTCTTTTTCAAGGACAGCTCTGACAGAACTATGGCTTGCCCAAGGTCATCCAGCAGCTGCAAGTGGAGGAGTGGGGAATCAACCCCGGTTCTCCCAGATTAGATTCTGTGCACTTCAGTTCCCCTGAAGAAAAGGGGGACATAAATGTCAGGAATGAATAAGCAGCAGCCTGATTGGCTTGGGAGGACTTTTCAGTTCTGAGTTCAGAAGTCATGAGTCCAGCGGCACCTTCAAGACCAAGAAAGCTTTATTCCGGGTATAAGCTTTCCTAAGAGAGCCAGTTTGGTGTAGCGGTTAAGAGCGTGGACTCTAATCTGGGAGAGCCACGTTTGATTCCCCACGCCTCCAGCTGCACCTGCTGGTGTGACTTTGGGTCAGTCACAGGTTCTCTCAGAGCTGTTCTCTCAGGAGCAGTCCTCAGAGGGGCTCTCTCAGCCCCACCTACCCCACAGGGTCTCTGCTGTGGGGAGGGGAAGGGAAAGGGATTGTAAGCCGCTCCGAGACTCATTTGGGGTAGCAAAGGGCAGGGTATCAATCCAAAAGGTCATACCTGGAATAAAATATTGTTGCCCTTAATGGTGCCGCTTGGACTCAAGCTTCTTTCTGCTGCTTCGGACCAACACGGCTACCCCCCTAAATCTGAGTTCAGAAGTGTTTTTGTTATTTGTTTTTTAGCACGGCTGCTCGAGATGCCACCCAACACAGCTGGACGCAGACGGGTTGCTTGGCACAAAAGACTTCCGTTGCTGCCTTTCTGGAGGCAAGAGGGAAAATAGTAGCATCCCTGCCACCGAATGACAGCCAATCAGGGATCCCCTCACATTTTCTTATGACCTTTGGCTCTTTTTTCTGAAGTGGGAGGGGAGAAACAAGCAAGCCCGCCACTCTGGCCCACCCAAAGAAATGTATAGCCACCCTCTTACAAAATCTAAACTCTGTTTGTCACTCTCTTGAGCTGAAGGAAGCAGAGCCGAATTGGCTTCTTCTGTTTTGCCAAGTTATTCGGGGCACACACGGCAGAGCGGGAAAGGGCTCCCTGGAAGGGGAACGTTCTTTTTCATGGGCCCCGTTCACACGGAGAAGTTGCCATGCTAAAGACACGAATGTCAGGTGGATTTTTGGTGCGCAATCACACCGCAACATCTGGGAAGCGTGGCACACCCGTGGCCAACCCGTCGCATCCCGCCGAAGATGCACAGTAAAAAACTACCTCGGAAGGTGGACTAGTATCCGGAAAATGCGGGGCAGGGGCGGGCGTCTGATCACGGGAGCGCTAGTATCCCATGGTGTTGTTGCAAACCGGATGTTTTCCGTAAGCGCATGGGCACGGACACGTAACTGAAGGCAGTGCCACTCTGCGGAACTACGCGTGCGCACAAATGTGAAACGCTGCTATCTTAAGAGCTTTTGTCCTCACAGAGAAAAATTATTGCGCCTTATGTCCTTTATATAAACATCACTGTCCTTCCTGAGAGAAGACAAAAATGTATGAGCTGGAGGCTAAAAAACTGTGAGCTAGCTCACACTAACTCTGCATAGCGGGAACACTGGTTGTAATCAATGCTCCCTCAAAGCTGGGGTGTCCTGGGAGAAGAAATTCTACTTTGTGAGCTCCTGGCATTAGAGTTGCGAATGAGCAATTTGGCTACCGCATAAATTAGTTTGCTCTGGAGCGAAGACAAAAATGGATGAGCCGGAGGCTAAAAAACTGTGCTAAACTTAGAGGGAACTGAGCTAAATGTAGAGGGAACATTGGCTGTAAAACGGTGAGCTAGCTCACGCTCACTAAATTTAGAGAAAACACTGGTTGTAATCAGAGCTCCCTCTAAGCCGTGGAGTCTTGTGAGCAAAAATTCTACTTGGTGAGCTCCTGGCATTAAAGCTGTGAGCGACCGACATGGCTGCTGCCTCAGTTAGTTTGTTCTGGAGCCGTCCTTCCTGAGCTAAGGCAAAAATGTGTGACCTGGAGGCTAAAAAAACTCACACTAGCTCACACTCACTCAGTTTAGAGGGAACACTGGTTGTAATCCCTGAAGATCTCCAGCTATCACCTGGAGATTGGCAACCCTATACAGAAAGCGTCAGGGCTGACGGGAGGATCTGAAACCAGTTCTCAGAGACTGCAATCCACTCTTCTAACCAGGATCACACCGGCAAACAGGAATGATCTAAAGGCAGCGTCATAAGCACTGGTTCCGACACTCTACTCTGCCTTCTGCAAAGGCCTCAACATCTCCAGGAGGTCCTTGTCGGAGAATGTATCCCCTAGATAAGTTAATCGGTTTCCGTTGACTTCCACAATCCTTTTCAATACCGGGAAATGAGTCCGCATACTCTCCTTAATCCCCCCCGCCGCCCCTCGCCGCAAGATCCGCAGCTCCCTCGGTTGTCTTCCCCCGTATGATTTGTGTCTCTTTCCTTCCCAGATGCTCAGAATCCTTCTGGAAGTGGGCCCGGAATTGTTCACGAGGAGAGAGCTTATTGAAGCTGAATTGCAAATTAGCAACGCTCGACTCCTCTCTCCCCACCTCTCCTGCCCGGGTCCCAAGTTACTAGAAAATTGTGTTTATTAACTCCAGAGGCCCCGACTGTGCCTCCCTTGTGGGGAAGATTTATTAACGTCTTTCCGTTTTCTTCCTAATCCTACCCAAACCCAGAGGCTCTGAGCGACTTACTGTAAGAGGAAACACACTCGACAGAAATCAAATGGGAAGAAACGAGAACAGAAAACGGAAGTTGTTAAAACTGTTCCGTTCCATCGCATCTAGTCCAGCATCCTGTCTCATGAAGTGGTGAAACAGTTCCTCTGGAGATCCAACAACAGGGCATAGAGGCCGAGGCCTTCATAAGAATGTGCAAAGAGCCCTGCTGGATCAGTCCAGGGGTCCATCTAGTCCAGCATCCTGTCTCACACAGTGGCCAACCAGGTCCTCCAGAGGGCCAGCAACAGGGCATAGAGACCGAGGCCTTCATAAGAACAGCAGAAGGGCCCTGCTGGATCAGTCCAGGGCTCCATATAGTCCAGCATCCAGTCTCACACAGTGGCCAACCAGTTCCTCTGGAGGTCCAACAGCAAGGCATAGAAGCCAAAGCCTTCCTAAGAACATCAGAACAGCCCTGCTGGATCAGACCAGGGGTCCATCTAGTCCAGCATCCTGTCTTGCACAGTGGCCAACCAGTTCCTCTGGAGAGCGTACAACAGGGCATAGAGGCCGAGGCCTTCCTAAGAACATCAGAAGAGCCCTGCTGGATCAGACCAGGGGTCCATCTAGTCCAGCATCCTGTCTCACACGAAGGCCAGCCAGTCCCCCTGGAGGGCCAACAACAGGGCACAGAGGCCGAGACCTTCATAAGAACATTGGAAGAGCCCTGCTGGGTCAGATCAGTGATGGTTCATCTTGTCCAGCATCCTGTCCATCTAGTGGTCCATCTAGTCCAGCATTCTCTTGAGGTCTGACAATGGGGGGGGGGAATCAGAGAATGGGACTAACAACCCAGCAAGGTTAAGAGCAATGTCTGTTCATGCTCAGTTTACCATTTACCCACTTCAGGCTGGCAATCTCCCAGAGTGTCACCTGACGCTCTGACATCACTTCCTGGTGATGCCGATGCACTGTGAGATGCCATTTCCACCCCATGACCCGTCTCTAAATCTCCTAGGTAACAACCTGGCAATTCTCATTCCTGCAAGCAATCAGAACTGGTAGCTGTCCAAGGACTTGTACGTCTAAGTCAGGTGGGGCCACAGAGATGGATACAAGATCTGGTGTGAAGCACATGAGATGAGGAGGGTGGGTGCATCATGGAGGGTAGGTCCATTGGTGGCTACTAGCCACGGTGACTAAAGGGAACCTTGACGTTCAGAGGCTGGACTATTCAGGTTGGCAGGAACCCAAATTATCCACACACATGTGGTGTTGCCTTCTACTCAATCAGACCCTTGGTCCATCAAGGTCAGTATTGCCTACTCCGACTGGCAGCGGGTCTCCAGCGTCTCCGGAGATGCCGGAGATGGAACCTGGGACCTTCTGCATGCCAAGCAGATGCTCTGCCACTGAGCCAGGGTCTCTCCCATATCATAGATGAACACATGATGCTACCTTACATTGAATCAGAACAATTGTCCATCAATAGCAGCATAGTCTGACATGTAAAGTTATAAATATCTTCATTTTCCATAGGAAAAATTGCAGCCATTTACTTGGGAAAGAACTACAAACTCCTGCCCCTTATCCTACCAGTGTTAATTTGGAGCTTTTAAGGAAGCAAAATCACGGAGCCTTTTGCACCTGTTAGAGAAGACAGGACTGCCTTGCTCCTAACTTAAACATTTTTAATGCAACTAGTGGTAAATTTGAAACAATATCAAATAACATTCCATTCAGCTTCATTTTGTTTTTCTTTCTAAATGACCATGCTTTTTTCCCCCCAGGATAACAATTTGATGAAATCATCCTCTTGAGGTTTGTAGAGAGCAGTGTGCCCGCCTAATTCAGAAGGCTTTTGCATCTGCGTAGAAAAGAAGTTAAGGTCTGGCTTCCTCCCAACATATTACTGAGCTATATCAAGAGGCTGATATCTCTGAAGAGAACAGGGTTACTCCTGAGGAAGGACTGGGACGAAATGAGCCTAAATCCGGGTGCTCATTAGAGATGCATAGACTTTCCCTTGCTTAGAGAGATGAATGGACTTTTCCTTATAATATCATAAAGAATTAATCAATAACAATGCTATACTGAATGAGATCAATGGCCCATCAGGTTCAGTCTTGTCTGCTCAGACTGGCAACAGCTTTCCGTCTGCCACTGAGCCACAACCCCTCCCCAATAAGTGAATGCATGAAGTTTTCCTATGAGAATCACAAGGAATCACTGTTACCTTTACAGAAAATATGATAAGAGAAACAGACACTGTGATGTGATGGCTGCAACATTTAGTAAATCTTAGCATGAACCTAAATCTGGGTGCTCATTGAGAGATGGACGGACTTTTTCTTACTTAGAGAGATGAATGGACTTTTCCTTGCAATATCATAAAGAATTAATCAATAACAATGCTATACTGAATGAGATCAATGGCCCATCAGGTTCAGTCTTGTCTGCTCAGACTGGCAACAGCTTTCCGAGGTCTCAGGCAGACGTCTTTCACATCACCTCCTGCCTGGTCATTTTAACTGGAGGTGCCGGGGATTGAACCTGGGACCTCCTGTATGCCAAGCAGAGGCTCTGCCACTGAGCCACAACAACCCCTCCGGAATAACTGTCCTATAAGTAGCTCTCCGGGGTCCCAGGCAGAGGTCTTTGCCATCATGTTCTGCCTGGTCCTTTCAACTGGAGATGCCGGGGATTGAACCTGGGACCTTCTGCATGCCAAGCAGAGGCTCTATCGCTGAGCTACATCCTCTCTTTACACTCTCCAGGGTCCCAGGTGGAGGTCTTTCACATCACCTACTGCCTGGTCCTTTCAACTGCAGTTGCCAGGGATTGAACCTGGGACCTTCTGCATGCCAAGCAGAGGCTCTACCGCTGAGCCACATGTGACACTGCCTTCTACTGAATCAGACCCTCCTTGGTCCATCAAGGTCAGTTGTCTACTGAGACTGGCAGCTGCTCTCCAGGGTCTCAGGTGGAGGTCTTTCACATCACCTACTGCCTGATCCTTTCAACTGCGGATGCCGGGGATTGAACCTGGGACTTTCTGCACGCCAAGCAGAGGCTCTTCCACTGTGTCCACAACAGTCTTTACTGTACAGTTTTTAAAAATCTCTTATTGAAATCTAGCTGTTGGCCTGTTAGGTATAAGGATGTTTCCGCTGCCGTCAAGGGTAAGGTTTTTTCCGCCACCCAGCGTACAGCAGGGGCCTGCACGGAGACGAGTTCCCAGAATATTGTGGTTTCCCTCCCAATAGAAAGGGAGATGGATCTCATTTAATTCCCAAGTTTTTTTGAGCTGTGACATCCTGACTCAAGCCATTGTCGGTTGGCGGGGCAACGTCCCAAGGTGCCTGGCTGGCCTCCAGGAAATCGGGACCGTTCATTTTCCGAGTGGCCTCTGGATTCTCGCCGGACGGGCGAAAGAGCCCTTTGCCATTTGTGTCTCTAACAGGGCTATTACAGGTCGGCACAATGGCGGCACAGTGTGTCGAAAGCCAGAGTCGGTGGGAACCCGCCAGGGATTGTTTACCTGCCTATTCACCAAACACCCCTCGGATGAGACGAGGGAAATAAATTGCCACTTTTTTTCATATCAAATCTCTAGGTCTGCATTCAGGCGGTTGATAAGGATCAGTTCTCACAGCCATGCCCGGATTCTGCTCTGGGGTTCTTTCCCAGTCTCCTGGTTGATGTTTCTCAGAGGGGAAATGACTGACTTTAAACACTTTAAACACAGCAAAATGTCACCATAGCTGTTGTTTTGCAGCGTTGTTCTTCTTTTTTTTGGTGTAGTGGCGAAGTGCCAGTTTGGTGTAGTGGTTAAGTGTGCGGACTCTAATCTGAGAGAACCGGGTTTGATTCCCCACTCTTCCACATGCAGCTGCTGGGTGACCTTGGGGCATAGTTCTGTCAGAACTGTTCTCTCAAGGGCAGTTTCTGTCAAGAGTTCTCTCAGCCCCACCTGCCTCACAGGGTGTCTGTTGTGGGGAGGGGAAGGGAAAGGAGTTTGTAAGCCGCTCTGAGACTCCTTCAGGTAGTGAAGGCCAGGGTATAAATCCAATCTCCTCCTCCTCCTCCTCCTCCTCCTCCTCCTCCTCTTCTTCTTCTTCTTCTTCTTCTTCTTCTTCTTCTTCTTCTTCTTCTTCTTCTTCTTCTTCTTCTTCT
>NW_015165854.1:381588-386143 GCF_001447785.1 Gekko japonicus | reverse complement strand
CTTCTTCTTCTTCTTCTTCTTCTTCTTCTTCTTCTTCTTCTTCTTCTTCTTCTTCTTCTTCTTCTTCTCTGAGAGCTCTCTCAGCCCCACCCACCTCACAGTGTGTCTGTTGTGGGGAGGGGAAGGGGAAGGAGTTTGTAAGCCGCTCTGAGACGCTGAGTGATTGGTGGGGTATAAAACCAATCTCTTCTTTTCTTCTTCTTTTTTGCCGTCAAGTCACAGTTGATTCAGGGAGACCCCGTAGGGTTTTCAAGGCAGGAGACATTCAGAGGAGGTATGCTGTTGCCTGCCTCCGTGTCACACCCCTGGTTTTCCTTAGTGGTCTCCCATCCAAACGCCAGCCAGGGCCAAGCCTGCTTAGGTTCTGAGATGGGACAAGATCAGGCTGGGCCATCCACGTCAGGGTAGAATATTAGAGGTGGTTTGCCATTCCCTGCCTCTGCATAGCAACCCTGGACTTCCTTGGGGGTCTCCCACCCAAGTACTAACCAGGGCTGCCCCTGCTTCGCTTCTGAGATCTGATGAGATCCGGCTAGCCTGGGCCATCCAGGCCAGGGCTTGGTTCCACTTCAGTGAATGTGTGGTTGCCCTCATTATGCACCTGCTAAATTTATGAGGACTATGGTCCAGGTCACACGTGCTGGAAAACACGGAGGGGGGGAGCGAGCCTATTTGCGCCGCAGGAACTTGACCCGCCACTGTGTGATCAGATGCAGCAGCGGGTGAATCGGGGTTGTTCCTTCGCCGTGTGTTCCCGGCGCACTTCATCGAGGGATCAGTGACGCAACCTGAGCGCGCTGGAGCGATCACACGGGAAACTCCGTCTGCAGCCCGTCGCGACCCATTTGAGACTGCATTTCCCCAGGTTATTTTTTTTAACTCCGCGTCTTCGGCGGAGTGAGACGGGTTGCCAACGGGTGCGGGACGCTTACCAGATGTTCCCGTGTGATCGCGCCGTTAAAATCCGCCCGGCAGTCGTGCCTCTCGCGCGGCTACTTCTGCGTGTGATCGGGGCCTATGTGTGTTTGAAACCGGGGTGCCAGTCCACACACTCGGGCTTCCTGAAATTCCACCTTCTTCTGAGAACTTAGCCCTCATCTGGTGGTTACCCTGGCAAAGGGTTGCCAGCCTGTGTGACGGTAGCAAGGCGGCCTGGGCCTTTCTCTTTCTCCTTGTGAGTCCCCTCCGTCTCCTGGTGGTTGCCCGGAAAGACCTGGCAATTGTCAGGGCTATTTTTTGGCAAGGAACGCACAGGAACGGAGTTCCGGCTGGCTCCCGAGTTGGCCACACCCAGCAGGAACTCATTAGCATAATAGGCCACACCCAACAGCAGAAACTCATTAGGATTGGCTACATTAGGGGTGTGTGGCCTAACATGCAAAGGAGTTCCTGCTCCAAAAAAAGGCCCTGGGTTTTGACAACAAACAAGGTAAACAGAATAAGATGCAAAAGGTGGGTGTGGCTGGATGACCACAGTTCTGGTAACATGGGGTGCGGCCTAATGTGCTAATGAGCTGCACTGTCAGGGGTGTGGCCTAATATGCTAATGAGTTTCTGCTGTTGGGTGTGGCCTATTATGTTAATGCGTTCCTGCTGGGCTTTTTCTACAAAAAGAGCCCTGGTCAATCCTACATGCAGCTTTGTGGATTGGAAATGTATTCTTCTCGGGGTATTGCTAACCAGGGAAGAGAAGACAAACCTGGTGAAGATGGGGTTTTAACTGGGGATGGCTTCACCCCTTCTCTTTCTCATGCCACCACCCCCATCATAGTTGGGCATACTCAGGGGTCATTTCGTAGAAAAAGAGGTGCAGGAGCTCATTAACATAACTCATTAGCATAACTCATTTGCATATGCCACACCCCCTGGCATCACCGGAAGTGTGTCAGAAGGCAACACCCACTGCTCAGGCTCCACTGGACTCTTTTAGATTGCTAGCTATGGGGGGGGGAACATGCAGATCTGTCCTCGCAGAGGAGGGAGAGCTTGTACCTGAATAAAACCTTGGTCTTAAAGGTGCCGCTGGACTGTTTTGGACCTGTTGACTCTGCAGCTTACCTGGCTGCTTCTTGCTCTGACTGAGGGCTGCTGGGAGCAGGGGGTGGGGCTTGTTGCATGTGCCCGCCCCCTGGGCTCTTTACTGCCGGAGCTCCGCTCCTGTGCGCTCCTGCAGGAAATGACCCCTGGTAAGCACACACCCCAAAGTGCAGATCTTTGGGCCGATCTGTTTGTGTGTCTCTCAGCAGCTCGCCTTGTTAGGCCTTGGTTGTACCCCCTGGATCATCTCAGCTTTGCCCGAGCTGGAGAGCATGCTGAGAAATCATCATCACTGTTGCTGAAACCTTCCCTTCCAGAAGTGTTTCTTGCACGGATATATTCCCACAACGTTTGCTGCCGTTACAGGATCGGACATTTGTCCTTAACGTGTTCTAGTGCTTGGAGAGGGGGTTTCCCCTCCCTCTGTCTTTACCTTGAAAGGAAGCCAAATGTTTCCTTCCGAAAGGAGTACACTTGAGTCAAACACGACTCTAGTGTCTATCGAGTCAAGACTCGTTCTTTGGGGATAGCGAGGTTTCCCCCCTCTTCTTCTCCTCCTCCTCCTTCCTACAGAGCTCAGTTGCTCTGGAGCAAATGGATGCTCAGGAGGGTAAACTCTCTGGCATTGTACCCCACTGAGGTCCCTGTCCTCCCCAGGCTCCACCCCCAAATCTCCAGGAGTCCCCCAACCTGGATCTCACAATCTTACCCCTGTAAATCCTTTTTCCAATATTTTAAAATGTTTTTAAGGTGTGTGCTCCTCTACACAGTGTGGGGGCGGTGCTGTAGTTGACTAATTCCCGCACTGAGAAAGGGGGTTGGAGTAGGTGACCTCTAGGATCCCTTCTAACTCTGTGGCAAGAAACTGGTCTCCTTTCAGAGAGTTTTTCTGCCTAAGTGTTGGCTTTCTTGACTATAGAAGTCCTCACCCCCACCTGCTGTCTCGTTCTCAGAATTGCTGCTCAGGTTGGCAGAAGGGATTAACTTGCAGCAGCTGAGAACTGTCACCTAAACTGCAATCTTAGGATGCATTAACAGATGCATTGTGTCCAGATCTTGGGAGGTGGTAGTTCTGCTCTATTCTGCTATGATCAGGCCTCACCTGGAGTCCTGTGTCCAGTTTTGGGCACTACATTTCAGGAAGGATGTTGACAAGCTCGAGCGTGTCCAGAAGAGGGCAACCAGGATGGTGAGAGGGTTGGAATCCAAGTCTTATGAGGAAAGGCGGAAAGAGTCGGGTATGTTTAGCCTGGGAGAGAGAAGGCTTAGAGGGGACATGATTGCAGTCTTCAAATATCTGAAATGGGTGGAAATTACAAGGGAGTCGATACTGGCTAAATATCAGGAGAGACTTCCTAACTGTAAGAGTGGTTGAGCAGTGGAACAGACTGCCTTGGGAGGAGGTGGAGGCTCCTTCGCTGGACGTTTTCAAGTGGAGGCTGGACGACCCTCTTTCGGGTATGTTGTAGGGCTGTCTTTTGGCTATGCTCCTGCAGAGTGCAGGGGGTTGGACTCGATGACCCACAAGGTCCCTTCCAGCTCTAACATTCTATGATTCTATGAAAGTTTAGAGATCTAGCCTGGCAACAGCTTTCTACTGGCTCAATGTCTTTTCTTTCTGCACTGAGAACTTCAGCCCCAACAGAACAAAAATTTGCCCCAAAAGCCACCAAATCCTGGCTATGGGACTGGCATTATACCTCCCCTCACCAAAGCTCCACCCCACCCCAAAATCTCCAAGTATTTCCTAACCCTGCACTGCCAAGCTTACATATTTACCAAACAGTTTGAAGGTTTTGCTTCTGGAACAGCACACCCCACACGGAACGGTCTGGAAAAAGACTCTCACAGGAATTGCAAAACAGTTTCCCCATCCCAGAGTGGGTAAGCCCATCCCAGCTCCGTGTATTACAGTCAGAAGGCAAAATGAATAAATAAAATATATATATATACATTTTCGTAGCACTAAGCTCTTAAACCCTGAAACTATACATTAGCCAATTAAAGCGGAGAGGCGTGGGGGTAACGTCGAGAACCGTTCCGAGCCTGCACTTACAATTAGTTCTCCGCTTTTAAACGCCGCCTGTTGAGAGCTGCCCGTGTTTACCCTAAACAGCAATCGAAATGCGCGACAAATTAAAAGATTAGAGACGAGCCGTCATTAGGAGATTATGTTTTTTTCTTCGAGCCGCTAGAGTTTGCTGACATAATCCGGGGTAATTTGCAAGGTCTCCTTTAGTCCTGGAGTGTAAAGGCTCTGGTTTCAGCAGCAAAGCCGTTTACCGGGTTTTCTTTCCAAAAAAGTACTAATGAACCTTCAGCTTGGGTTGCCAAGTTCCAGGTGGCGGCTGGAGATCTCCTGCTATTACAACTGGTCTCCAGGTGAAAAGAGGTCTGTTCCCCTCCAGACTATGGCCCGTTTGGAAGAAGAAGAGGAGGAGGAGGAGGAGGAGGAAGAGGAGGAGGAGGAGAATGGATTTATACCGCGCCCTTCACTCGGAGTCTCAAAGCGACTTAC
>NW_015165854.1:364582-380967 GCF_001447785.1 Gekko japonicus | reverse complement strand
GGGAAAGAGGGAAAGGTGCGTTTGAATAAGGTTCATTTCATCCCCTGCAGGCAGACTGTTTGTATTTATTAACAAGCATGGAGTAATAAAGTGCAAACACACGTGGCCAGGAAGCCACTCACCCCACCGGCAGACCCACACCCTCTCCCAGATGTTGTGCAAGGAAGACATGAGATCAGGTGACCACCCAGAGGTGACATAATCACGCTGGCCACGTTGGGGGCGAGACGCTCTATGATTTGAGGGAAAACTCTATGGTTTTCCCTCGAATCCTAGCAGCCCCGCCCCCAACGTGCCGACACGATGACGTCACTTCCGGGTGGCGTCATCGCGGCGGCGCGCACAGACTTCCGGGACGGCGCAGGACTGCTCTGATGTAAGGTTATTTGGAGTTGCTGACCCTACGTTAGCGGCAGGGGAAAAGAGGCTGGGGTGCGTGTGTTGTTTCCTCTTCTTTTCCTGATTTTGTGTTAGGACTGTCAATTGAAAGTTGGGAAATTCCTGTAGATTTGGGGGGTGGGGGTTGGAACCCGGGGAGGGCAGGGTTTGAGCTGGGGTGGGAGCGCAGTGGGGTATAACGTTATCAAGTCCACCCTCCAAAGCAGCCCTTTCCTCCAGGAGAACGGACCCCTGTCATCCAGGGATCAGTAGGAACTCCAGGGGACCTGCAGGCAACACTCTCCTCTAAGCCGTGGAGTCTTGTGAGCAAAATATCTATGTTGTGAGCGACTGGCATTAAAGTCGTGAGCGGGCAATTTGGCTCCTGCACGAATTCGTTTGCCCTGGAGCCGTCCTTCCCGAGCCGAGACAAAAAAATCTGTGAGCCGGAGGCTAAGAAACTGTGAGCTGGCTCGTACCCGCTCAGCTTAGAGGGAACGCTGTCTGCAGGTCCCGCCTGGCGATTGGCAGCCCCGCTGGAAGCCGGCATTCTGAACGGAGCCCTTTTGGCTCTGCTTCATCTCGACGTTTGTCTTTCCAATGCCCTGCGGCCGTTTCGTATGAAATAACCCATTACGATGCTAGAAACGCGGGGCGTCGTGGGTGGGATGCATTTGAATGTTGTGCCTCCCCCCCGTCCTTTTTATCAAAGGCAGTGCCAGGCAAGCGCATACAAGTTCGAGTTCCTTTCTTAATCCACGTCAGGGACTTGTGCAGCACTCCAGCCCTATGGTTCCTTTTGCTACCTTAGCGGACGGAGGTGGACGGGTGGCTTGTCTGTGTGGACTCGATGCCACTTGGCCGCCGCCGCGCAGCCTGGCGTTATAAGCTGGCGGCCCGTCTTGTGTGTTTTGGTGAGCTCATGCCACGGAAAGCGGAATACGTTAAGGAACGCCGCTGTTCCTCCTGGCAAAGGGAACCAGATGTCAACTTGGCCGTGCTCAAACAAGCTTTTTATTCTGCTCGGCTTTGGGGGGTGGGGTGGGGTTGGGGGGGAGCAACTGTTTGCGTAGCTGGAGGAGGACGGGGGTGGGGGAGCAAACACAGGTGCCAACTGGAAAGTGACTCAATGGAGTGTGACCGAAAAGGGGGGGAAGGCGCACGCATGGAAAAGCGGCATCGGTTTGACGTGCTTAAGGCTCTGGTGTAGAGAGAGGCAGTTTGGTGTCGTGGTTAGGAGCGTGGACTCTAATCTGGGAGAACCACGTTTGATTCCCCACTCCTCCACATGCAGCTGTTGGTGTGACCTTGGGTCAGTCACGAGTTCTCTCAGAGCTGCTCTCTCATGGGCAGTCCTCGAGAGAGCTCCCTCAGCCCCACCTACTGGGTGTCTGTTGTGGGGAAAGGAAGCGAAAGGGGTTTGTCAGCCGCTCTGAGACTCCTTTGGGTAGTGAAGGGCGGGGTATAAATCCAATCTCCTGCTTCTCCTCATTACAATGAGAGACGGGGGTTTCTGGAACCGGAAAGTGTCAGACTTTGATGTTAATTTTTCTGAGTTCACATCATGTTAACCTAAATATTTGCCGCGAGCAATTGAGCCGAGTCCTAACACTTTCACCATATGGGATCGTGCCGGAGTGACCGTGAGGGATTTTCGCGGCCTTAGGCCTTTCCAGCTTTTATTTGGAGCCGGACATCTGCCGTCCAAATGTAGTCTTTCTCGCTGGATTTGCTTTCCTGGCTGGGTTAGAAAGAACATCCAACCGCGGGTGAGAGACCGAGAGAGGTGGAGATCAAGTACTCAACACTGTGGAGTGATTCTTCTCCAGGGCGCCTTTAGCCTTGACAGCTAGTATTGTTGCCAACCTCCAGGTGGCACCTGGACTTCTTCCACTATTTCAGTTGCTTGTTGAAATCACTCTGCCTTCGCCTCTGCCATGTTAAACCCACTATTTAACAGTGGTCTGAATCAGAGCTCTGCGAGATCTGCCATGTAAAGTTTAAAGGACAGCAGAAGATCCATTCATTGATCTCCTGTCTCCACATCTAATTTGGCCCTAAGTGTAATTTTGAGCAGCATGCAGTGATCAATAATGATGCACACAACTAGCAATGAATGTGTTACATAACTGTGGGGCCAACCCACAGTGCAACTCTAAGGACACTTTCCTGGGAGTAAGCACCGCTGATAGATCTGATTAGGATTCTAAGTAAACCTGTTTAGGATTACTGTAAGAGAGCTTCCATGTGAAACAAATTCATGGAGGCAGTGCTGTGGTCGGCACATTTGACACTGGGGAACAGGGCTAACATGCTCACTTTTGTTCTTCTGCCCTTGAGTGCTGATCCTGTACTTACATGTATCATTTGAACAGAGCTGTGATGTATTGAGATTTGGCTGGGCGGTGGCATTCCCTGTTTCGCTTGTGAATGAGAACAGCTCTGGAAGAACTTGTGACATAAGAACATAAGAACATAAGAGATGCCAATGTTGGATCAGGCCAAAGGCCCATCCAGTCCAACACTCTGTATCCCACAGTGGCCAGAAATACCAGTGCCATCAGGAGGTCCACCAGTGGGGCCCTCCCACTGTTGACCCCCCCAAGCACCAAGATGACAGAGCATCACTTGCCCCAGAGTCCCTATCTATACCTTGTGGCTAATAGCCACTGATGGACCTCTGCTCCAGATGCTTATCTAATTCCCTTTTGGTGATGGACCCAAGGTCACACCATCAGCTGCATGTGGAGGAGTGGGGTGCTAAGAAGAAGAAGAGGAGGAGGAGGAGATTGGATTTCTACCCCGCCCTTCACTCAGAGTCTCAGAGCGGCTTACAAACTCCTTTCCCTTCCCCTCCCCACAACAGACACCCGGTGAGGTAGGCGGGGCTGAGAGGGCTCTCCCGAGAACTTTGGGAGCTTACAGTAGCCCCTGTAAACAGAGCTCTGTAAGCTCTCGGAGGATTGGCTACCTTAGGGGTGTGTCACCTAATATGCAGAGGAGTTCCTGCTACAAGAAGAGCTCTTTCAAGGACTGATCTTGAGAGAATAGCTCTGAGAGAACCTTGTGACTGACTCAGGGTCACGGCAGCAGCTGGACATGGAGGAGTGGGGGATGAAATCCGGTTCTCCCAGACTAGAGACCGCGCTCTGGCAACCCTACCCCCATTCCAGCATTATTACCACAATGTCTTATCTTCACACACACACAAAAGAACAGGGGTGGCTCACGACATTGTCATGAGCGCGCAAGAGGTGCCCTGCTGGATCAGAGCAGTGGTTAGGGTAACCAACCTCCCGGAGGGGCCTGCCTCTGCGTAGCAACCCTGGACTTCCTTGGTGGTCTCTCATCCAAGTGCTAACCACGGCTGACCCTGCTTAGCTTCCGAGATCTGACGCGATCAGGCTAGGCTGGGCCATCCAGGTCAAGGCAAGAGACGGACAGAGGTGGGTCTGCCATTGCTTTCCTCTGCGTAGCCACCCTGGACTTCCTTGGTGGTCTCCCATCCAAATACTGACCAGACTGACCCTGCTGAGGTTCCGAGATCTGATGGGCTTGTGCTCAGGTTAGGGCAAAAGACACAAAGGGTTGGTTTGCCCAGGGCCGGCTCGAGGTGTTTCTGCGCCCTAGGCAAGGCTGCCTTATGGCGCAGATGCCAACCTCCCGGTGGGGCCTGAAGACCTGGGGACCTCTGGAGCCAGCCACCCTTTTGCTGCTGCCACCACCGCCTCCTCCCCCCCGCCGCCACCAAAGGGGGGGAGGAGGGGGGAGGCACAGCTTGGCGCCCCATCCAGGGCCTGGCACTCTAGGCGAATGCCTAGTTTGCCTAGTGAGTGAGCCGGCCCTGGGTTTGCCATTGCCTTCCTCCAGATTTCCTTGGTGGGCTCCCATCCAGATACTGAGCAGAGTTCACCTTGCATAGCTTCTGAGATTGGATCGGGCTAGCCTGGGCCATCCGGGTCCAGACAAGAGATGGACAGAGGCGGGTTTGCCGTCGCCTGCCTCTGCGTAGCAACCCTGGACTGCCTTGGTGGTTTCCCATCCAAGGACTAACCAGGGCCGACCCTTGCTTAGCTTTTGAGATCTGAAGAGATGGAACTAGCCTGGGCTATCCGAGTGAGGTCAGTTTAGGGGATTTTTTAATCTGCTTAGAAGATTTGTATACTGCATCAGTCAGGGCTCTTTTTGTAGAAAAAGCCCAGCAGGAACTCATTAGCATAATAAGCCACACCCAACAGCAGGAACTCATTAGCATATTGGGCCACATCCCTGACAGCACAGCTCACTGGCACATTAGGCCGCACCCCCATGTTGCCAGAAGTGTGGTCATCCAGCCACACCCACCTTTTGCTTCTTATTCTGTTTACCTTGTTTGTTGTCAAAACCCAGGGCCTTTTTTTGTAGCAGGAACTCCTTTGCATGTTAGGCCACACACCCCTGATGTAGCCAATCCGAATGAGTTTCTGCTGTTGGGTGTGGCCTATTGTGCTAATGAGTTCCTGCTGGGCGTGGCCAACTTGGGAGCCAGCCGGAACTCCGTTCCTGTGCGTTCCTGCCCCAAAATAGCCCTGCTGCATCTCCAGAGACTTGCAGTGGTCATTCCTTTTCCTGCTTGGGGAATCATCAGCAAAATGCCAAGGGAAAAAGGTCAGACAGAGAAAGTTTCTCTGGGGCTTCCCCCCCTGCACATCCATAATGAACTCTGAGGTAGCCCTTCTTCAAGCTTCAGGTACTTAGATTAAGAATGTGAGACCAATCCTCCCTCTCAGCTGTGGGGTCTTGTGAGCGAGAATTCTACTTTGTGAGCTGCTGGCATTCAAGTTGCGAGCGAGCGATTGGGCTGCTGCATAGATTAGTTTGCTCGGGAGCCCTCCTTCCTGCGCTAAGACAAAATGTGTGAGCTGGAAGCTGAAAAACCGTGAGCTAGCTCACACTAACTAACTCACACAGACACACACACACAACCTTTATTGGCATGAAAGCACAAGACATCATGGAAATACGGGAAAATACTAAGATGCATCAGTCGCTTACACTCGGCTATTCAAGCCTCATCTTCTGATAGCATAATATAAAAATTTTGCAACGGCAAAGCGAGCGGAGAAGAAGGGAGGGACTTCCGTCTGGGCGTTTGCTTGTGTGCGAGAGCCGGCTGTTGAATGTTTGGACTGTTTATGGCTGTGAATCCGACGGGAGTTTTGTAAAACGGATAAGTTTGAATTGTGACAGCGAGAAGTGCCTGACAAGCGCTTATATAAGTCAACAATTGCGAGGAGGACCCATAGAGAGTTTGGGAGCGGATATAAAAGCGAAAATGAAATTAATACCATTCTCGAAACTGGGGACCTCTGGTAATGGCATGAAAAGAAGAGGATTTATAGTGCATGAACTGAGAGTATCAACAACAACCCGAAGGAGGATCTAACAAGCCGGAAGGAGAAGACAACAGAGGAAGCTCCTCCACGTCAGCGATAGTAAAAGTACCCAGCACGCAAAGAAGCGGTTCTGAATGTGCACAGAAGAGATCTTTTTTATTAACAGAAACTCAAAGGAACATTACTAACATACTAATAGAGAATTACATGTAACAGGACTAAGAAAAGAAGTTTGACAACACACAGAAGAAGCCCAAGAAGATTAATTGGACATTACTAACAGTTTAATTTACTAGTTTATATATCACTCAGCTTTCTCTTTCTCCCACTGTCTACCCTTCCCTTTTTTTCTTTTAAGCGAAATACCTCCCCTTTTTAGGGGAGCTAATAAAACCTTTATTTAAAAAAAAAAAATTGCAACGGCCTCTGTTATTTCGCAATTAGAACTAAACAGAAGAAAGTGAACAATTAAGTCATCGGAGAGCCAGCTCTTACTCTCTAGAAGTGGAGTAATAAAATGAGATTGGATATCCCTATAGAGGGGGCAACAAAGTATGGTGTGTGTAGTGGATTCTGTATCTTTTAGAGAGCAAGGACAAAGTCCGTCTACATATGGTATTTGGCGGTAAAAGGCAAAGGTAAAGGTCTCCCTTGCTCGAAAGCCAGTCGAATCCGACTCTAGGGTTGCGGTGCTTATCTCCGTTTCAAAGCCGAAGAGCCAGCGCTGTCCGAAGACATTTTCATGGTCATGTGGCTGGCATGACTAAACACCAAGGCGCACGGAACGCTGTTACCTTCCCACCGAAGTGGTCCCTACTTATCTACTTGCAATGTCTTGCTTTCGAACTGCTATGTTGGCAGGAGCTGGAACTAGAGACGGGAGCTCACTCCGTCATGCGGCACCCGGGTCTCGATCTGCTGAACTACTGACCTTCCACAGCCTGCAGTTCAGCGTCTTAACCACTTGAGCCACCGCAGCTCCTTGGTATCTGGCGGTACCTCCCTAAAAACACCTCTGATGGCAGAACATTAAAGCGTGCAAGCATGTATGCTCTGCGATTATGTGGGGCTGTTAAATTTGACAGATACTTCGCAGCACACTAACTCAGCTTAGAGGGAACACTCAATGCTCCCTCTTAGCTGTGGAGTCTTGTGAGCAAAAATTCTACTTTGGGAGCTACTGGCATTTAAGTTGTGGGCCAGCGATTTGGTGACTGCATAGATTAGTTTGCTCCGGAGCCATCCTTCCTGAGCTAAGACAAAAATGTGAGAGCCAGAGGCTAAAAAACTGAAATCTAGCTCACACTAACTCAGCTTAGAGGGAACACTGCGTGGGACCATGGAGGGCTGTTGATCTCTGTAGCATTTCCACCCGACGTTATCAGAATCCCTAGCGACGTAGCCTCTCGTCTCGTCCTTAGACGCACACTCGAAATGAAACCGGATCTCTGCTTGCATCAATAACTTTGAAAAGGCCCCTCCACAACGCCATTGTACACGTCTGGGCAGGAAAGAATGTTAAGCCAATGAAGATTCCGTCGCCATTGTGTGGCCGTGAGGCGTGCGAGCCTCATTTCGGGAGCCCCCGTTGGAGGCCACCTGCTTTTCAGGGCGAAGCCAAGGAAGGAGAGGGTCGGTCTCAAAAACATCGGGGGAAGAATGGCTTTGCGTTCTTAATGGCCAGTCGTGTTGGTTCATCTTTGGGAGAGAGGGCTCTCTAATGAGAAATCCCTTTTGTGCCACCATTGTGGTGGGCACTGAAAGGGGATCAGGACTTTTTGAAAAGGGGAATGCAAGGGAGGTCCTTTGGTCGCAATAAGCTTTCAAAGACTCAGTCGAGTACCAGATTTGGCTAATCGTCTTCAACGGGTGGCCCTGTTGGCCGACCCCCTTTTCTGGTTGAATAGGTGGTTGAATCAAAAGGCTCCCAAGCTGTTCCAGAAGAAGGAAAGGTAAACTATCCCTCTGGTACAAGAGAGCTGGGGGGGGAAAGAAAACTTTCTCTGGTTTATGCCACATGTGTTAATTTGTTAACTTGAGAGAGAAAAACCCACACGTTTCCTTTCGGTTTTCAGTGTGCGCCGGCATATTTCTATGCACATGATCAACATTCACATGTGGCCGATGTGGCTTTCACCCCAGCTGTCGGTCAGCAGAGTGAAATCCTATAATTTGTTAAGCTCTCTATATAACAGGGTGGGAATGAAGCAGGCCAAGACCGATTGCCTAACCTTTTTGCGGGGGTGGGGTGGGGAATTAATATCCAAAATGTACCGTCGTGAGAAGTGCGGGCAAGCTTTGAGACAGTCCTTTGGTGAATGTTTCTGGCACACAGCCTGACATATGGGTATGTTGATTTGTTTGTATTTAGAAAAGAAGTCAAACTTTTCCCTAGCAGTGAGCGATGTAAGATGCTAAGTGGCGATTCTATGCACGAGGAGGGGAAGTTGGAGGGAGATGGGGGTTGCACTTGCATTCTGAAGTCTCATTTCTCTGCTTGGTGTAGTGGATAAGAGTGTAGGAATCTAATCTGGGAGAACCGGTTTGGATTCCCCACTCCTCCACATGTAGCTGCTGGTGTGACCTTGGGTCAGTCACAAGGTTCTCTCAGAGCTGTTCTCTCACGAGCAGTTTGTGAAAGAGCTCTCTCAGCCCACCTACCTCACTGGGTGTCTGTTGTGGGGAGAGGAAGGGAAAGGAGATTGTAAACTGCTCTGAGACTCCTTCGGGTAGTGAAGGGCGGGATATAAATCCAATCGCCTCTTCTTTTTCTTAAGATAAACCAGGTGCCCAACTGACAATTCAGTCAAACCAAAGTACTCGGGTTCAAACTGATCTATCGCCCAGTGCTGCAGATGCCTCTACTGAGGTAGGCACGGGGGCCATGGCAGGCTTTGTGAGATGGAGAAGCAGTTTTTGGAAGAGGAGATGGGGCTGTCAACTTTGGGTTGGGAAATCCCTGGAGATTTGGGAGAGGGAGGGGTTTATTAGTTTATTGCAAGTGGTTAATGAGGAGGCAGACACCCCAGAGTTCTTTTTACAGATTGTGATTCCCTCCCAACTGGGCAGACAGTCTGGCGTAGTGGTTAAGAGCAGCGGACTCTAATCTGGGAGAGCCGGGTTTGACTCCCCACTCCTCCGCATGCAGCTGCTGGTGTTACTTTGGGTCAGTCACAAGTTCTCTCAGAGCTTTTCTCTCATAGGCTCTCTCAGCCCCACCTACCTCACAGGGTGTCTGTTGTGGGGAGGGGGAGGGAAAGGAGATTGCAAGCTGCTCTGAGACTCCTGCAGGGAGTGAAGGGTGTGGTATAAACCCAAACGCTTCTTCTTAATGAACAAGAAATGTATGGGTAAGGTCTTGGGCACTTTCGCACAATGCAATGGAAGAGCATTGTAGAATCTGGTGCTTTTTAAAGATCTGGCTTGTTTAGAAGAAGAAGAAGAGGAAAAGATTGGATTTATACCCCATCCTTCACTACCCAAAGGGGTCTCAGAACGGCTTACAAACTCCTTTCCCTTCCCCTCCACACAACAGGCACCCTGTGAGGTAGGCGGGACTGAGAGAGCTCTGACAGAAACTGCCCTTTCCCAAGAACAGCTCTTATCAGAACTATGGCTTGCCCAAGGTCACCCAGCCAGGTGCAAGTGGAGGAGTGGGGAATCAAACCCGGTTCTCCCAGATTAGAGTCCACGCACTTAACCGCTACACCAAACTGGCTTACAGAGTATATTGAAACTCCAGTTCCTTGGTTTCTTCAGCAGTTCTTTTGCATTTGGGCTATCAAAGAGCTAAAGATAATTAAACAGAGACTACGGGACATTTCTCTCCAGTTGGACTCATCTCGAGCGTATCTCGTTCCAGCAGTGGGGAAGTGCAACCACGCTTTTGTTCCATCTTCATACCTGTATATATTGGAATTCTCCAAACATTGCAGAACTTTCACTCTTGCCCGATTAAATGTCCTTCCGTCTGCCCTTCTTGACGGGAGATATGCTCATATCCCGTCTGAGAAATGTCTCTATCACTGTTATTCTGGTATGGTAGGAACATGTCCTCTTCAGTGTTTACTCTAAGCGGAGTGAGTGTGAGCTAGCGCACAGTTCTTTTAGCCTCCGGCTCACACCTTTTTGTCTTCGCTCAGGAAGGACGACTCCAGAGCAAACTAATTGATGCAGCAGCCAAATCGCTCACTCACAACTTTAATGCCAGGAGCTCACAAAGTAGAATTTTTGCTCACAAGACTCCACAGCTTAGAGGGAGCGTTGGTTCTGTCATACTGTCAGTTTTACCAGAACATTCCGAATGTATCCATCACTCAACCAGTGCACAATTATCCTGGCAGATCTAATCAGTTTTATACTTCCCTCCTTCTTGGCAGTCGTTATAATGAAATCCCCTTTAAAGTAACGAGATTTTGTGCCCTGGCATGTTTAATGGGGCAGAAGAACACGGCTCTGTTTTAACAGATCTTAACTGAGAATGGCACTTTATGTTTAGCATACTTTTCTATGTATGACGTGTGTTTAATGTATATGTCTGTGGGTGACTCTGATTGGCTTCTGATCTTGGACTGTAATAAACATTGATTGATTGACGAAGCACATTGGGATATTAGCCAGGCACTACTTGCAGACGTTCCAGTATCGGGGATTCTCTGGTTCTCGTCTGAGTTTTGGAAGGTGGGTTGCTTGAAGCCCAAACACAATCTGTCACATCACTCTGTATAGAATGCCAGCACTCCACATAAAAAAGGAACAATTCAGACAAAGGAAGGGAGGGGTAAAGTGTGTATATTAATGAAAAATATTCCAGGGGTAGTTTCTCTACAGCTGGTAGAAAAGGAGTAAAGGCAAGTAATGGACCAGAGGGTGGGTGGGGTGTGGCTGCCTGTGCCTCATGAGAACATCAGAAGAGCCCTGCAGGATCAGGCCAGTGGTCCACCTAGTCCAGCCTCCTGTCTCACACAGTGGCCAACCAATTCCTCTGGAGGGCCAACAACAGGGCAGAGAGGCCGAGGCCTTCATAAGAACATAAGAAGAGCCCTGCTGGATCAGACGAATGGTCCATCTAGTCCAGCATCCTGTCTCACGCAGTGGCCAACCAGTTCCTCTGGAGAGCCAACAACAGGGCACAGAGGCTGAGACTTTCATAAGAACATCAGCAGAGCCCTGCTGGATCAGACCAGTGGTCCATCTAGTCCAGCATCCTGTCACACACAGTGGCCAACCAGTTCCTCTGGAGGTCCAACAACAGGGCATAGAAGCTGAGGCCTTCCTAAGAACATTAAAAGAGCCCTGCTAGATCAGACCAATGGTCCATCTAGTCCAGCATCCTGTCTCACACAATGGCCAACCAGTTCCTCTGGAGGTCCAACAACAGGGCAGAGAGACCGAGGCCTTCAAAAAACCTCAGACCAGTGGCCCCTCTAGCCCAGCCTCCTGTCTCCCACAGTGGCCAACTAGTTCCTCTGGATGGTTGACAACAGGGCACAGAGACCGAGGCCTTCAGAAGAACATCAGAAGAGCCCTGCTGGATCAGACCAGTAGTCCAGCATCCTGTCTCACAGTGGCCACCCAGTTCCTCTGGAGAGCCAACAAACAAGCATAGAGGTTCAGGTCTTCCTCTGATATTGCGTCCTGGCTCACAGATTCAGAGGGTGACTGCCTCTGAATGTGGAGCATCGACATCAACATGGTTAGTAGCCACTGATAGACTTATCCTTCATGAATCTGTCTAAACCCCTTTCAAAATCATCCATGCCTGTGGCCATCACTCCATCCTCTGGCAGTGAATCCCCCGTTTTAATCACTCCAAGCGCAAAAAAAAAAGTATTTCCTTTTGTCCACCCTGAACCTACTGCCCATCAGCTTCATTGTATGTCCTCAAGTTCTAGCATATGAGGAGAAGGAGAAAAAGTTCTCTTTGTAGGGGAGAACCCCCTTGGGAGGGTCATATTTTGAAAATGGTTTCCGGGTTGCATCGGCAGCGTAAGAACACAAGAAGAGCCCTGCTGGGTCACACCAGTGGTCCATCTAGTTCAGCATCCGGTTTCAGACTGTGGACAACCGGTTGTCCTGGAGGGCCAACAATGGGGCTTAGAGGCCATCCTCCAAGTTAAACCCATCAGATCTAGTTCTGCCCTTGGCAATGAAAATTTTTGCCCTCTACCAAGACAACCATAGAAGGTATTTAGAACATAAGAGAAGCCATGTTGGATCAGGCCAATGGCCCATCCAGTCCAACACTCTGTGTCATACAGTGGCCAAAACTCAGGTGCCATTTGATGAGTATGCCCAAGTCTACCCTCCTCTCCTCACTAAGCATATCTCATTCCTAGGAAATCTTTCCTTGTAGGATTTGTTGTCCAGATTCCTGACTGTCTCCATTGCCCTCCTCTGAACCTATTCCAGTGTGTTCACATCTTTCTCAAGAACATAAGAGAAGCCATGTTGGATCAACCCAATGTCCCACCCGGTCCAGCACTCTGTGTCACACAGTGGCCAAAACCCAGGTACCATCAGGAGGTCCACCAGCAGGGCCAAAACTCCATAAGCCCTCCCACTGTTGCCCCCCAACCATCAAGAATACAAAGCATCACCTCCCCAGACATAAGAACATAGGAGAAGCCATGTTGGGTTAGGCCAATGGCCCCTCCAGTCCAACACTCTGTGTCACACAGTGGCCAAAACCCAGGGGATATCAGGAGGTCCACCAGCGGGGCCAGAATTCCAGAAGCCTTCCCACTGTTGCCCCCCAAGCATCAAGAATACAGAGTGCTCCATCTATATCTTGAAGTGTGGGGGCTGCCCAGAAGCTGACGTGATATGCCAGATGCGCTCTTAAACTGATGGTCTTCTCATGGAGGATAATAATAGAGCAAAGGATCACACAGTCAACAAATGGAATCAAGACAGAAGACAACTGTGTACGACAACGCTAATGCAATCTTGAAGATTTTCATTAAGCAAATAAAGATACAATGAGCTTCCAAGGAATAGTAAGGCTCCCCGGAACATGTGGAAAACTGTGTTACAGGGAAGAAGAAGAAGAAGAAGAAGAAGAAGAAGAAGAAGAAGAAGAGGAGGAGGAGGAGGAGGAGGAGGAGGAGGAGATGATGATGATGATGATGATGATGATGATGATGATGATTGGATTTATACCCCGCCCTTCACTACCCAAGGGAATCTCAGAGCGGCTTACAAATTCCTTTCCCTTCCCCTCCCCACAACAGACACCCTGTGAGGTAGGTGGGCCTGAGAGAGCTCTGACAGAAACTGCTCTTTTTCAAGGACACCTCTCGTCAGAACTACGGCTTGGCCAAGGTCAGAGTTTGCCAGTTCTAGACAATCTGTTCTGTAGCTTGATTCAAATTAACTGTTAGGAATACAACTGTTCTCTGCCTTATATGGTGGACTTTCTCACCAAGTTATCTGCTTCCAAGATATTATTGGCTTGGAACGAAAAACCCAATGTGAAAAAGGGCATATTTGTATACCTTTGCTCATATCCTTGGGAGGGAAAATGGCATGCTATAGCCCGATCTTGTCAGATCTTGGAAGCCAAGTGGAGTTGGCGCTTGGATAGGAGACCACCAAGGAAGGCTGTGCAGAGGAAGGCAAATGGCAAACCACCTCTGCTTCTCTCTTGCCTTGAAAGCCCCTTGCTGGGGTCACCATAAATTGGAAGCTAAGCGGAGTTGTTACTTGGAAGCGAGACCACCAAGGAAGGCTCTGCAGAGGAAGGCAATGACCAACCACCTCTGCTTCTCCCTTGCCTTGAAAGCCCCTTGCTGGGGTTGCCATAAGCTGGAAGCTAAGCAGGGTTGGTACTTGGAAGAGAGACCACCAAGGAAGGCTCTGCAGAGGAAGGTAATGGCCAACCACCTCTGTTTCTCACACCTTGAAAGCCCCTTGCTGGGGTTGCCATAAGTTGGAAGCTAAGCAGGGTTGTTACTTGGAAGGGAGACCACCAAGGAAGGATCTGCAGAGGAAGGGAATGGCCAACCACCTCTGCTTCTCTCTTGCCTTGAAAGCCCCTTGCTGGGGTTGCCATAAGCTGGAAGCTAAGCAGGGTTGGTACTTGGAAGAGAGACCACCAAGGAAGGCTCTGTAGAGGAAGGCAATGGCAGAACACTCCTGCTTCTCCCTTGCCTTGAAAGCCCCTTGCTGGGGTTGCCATAAGCTGGAAGCTAAGCAGGGTTGGTACTTGGAAGAGAGACCATCAAGGAAGGCTCTGCAGAGGAAGGGAATGGCCAACCGCCTCTGCTTCTCACTGGCCTTGAAATCCCCTTGCTGGGGTTCCCATAAATCGCCTGTGACTTGACGGCACTTACACACATACTCGCATTCTTGCTGGCGTTTTCCCACAATGGGAATAAAAGCAATATGAGGCTGGTGATTTTAAATCAGAAAATAGGGTCAGGAGTTTAGTCACTAGTCTTTCTGCCCTTTGAATTACAATCACAGTGGCTGCATTCTGTTAAAAGAGAATGTCCAGGAAAACAGAAAAGGGGAAACTAAAAAAACCCAAAACCCTGGAAGTACACCTAACATGGATTTCCACCCTGAGAAAGAAGTTGTCTCAATCAATTCCATCCCTCGTTTATCTGTCTCGACCCTCTGGGCTTCCGTTTCCTGGAAATTCCTGTAACGGGTCCAAAGATTCAGGTGGACAGACCTTAAATGGCAGGTAAATCACATTTACTAGGACAGGAATGTGATTGGCCAATTCCTTTTAAAAATCAAGGGGGTGGGGGAGTTCGGCAGAGCATAAATTCCGCCTGCCCCCAAGGACTTGTTATACGGAGCATTTTTAATAATATTTTCCAGCTTATATAGACTCTCTCTCTCTCTCTCTCTGCCGTTCATATTCTCTCTTCCTGTTAGACAGGTGGCAGATGAAATTCGTAGGACTTCAGACCTGTCTGAAGAAGTCTTTCGACTAAGCAAAAGGCCATCTGTTGATGCCTGAGCAAATGTTGTAAAATTAATCAGAAGGCTCTAAAGAGGTTCAACAGAGCACCGCTCTCTTTTTGCCAGGATGCAATTTTCCATTCATTTCAGTTCCACCACTGAAGACAGGCAGAAGTTGAAGAAACTGTAACCCTCCATCTGGATCAAGGGACTGATCTTTGTTGCCTCCATCCGATACACTAAATAGCACAAGATGAGCCCTGCTGGATCAGACCAGTGGTCCGTCTAGTCCAGCATCCTGTCTCACACAGGGGCCAACCAGTTCCTCTGGAGGGCCAACAACAGGGCACAGAGACCGAGGCCTTCTTAAGAACATCAGAAGAGCCCTGCTGGGTCAGACCAGTGGTCCATCTAGTCCAGCATCCTGCCTCACACAGTGGCCAATGAATTCAGGGTTGCCAAGTCAGTTACCTGATATAGCAGGGAGAGTCGGGTCCTGTCCTGGAGATTCGCGCATGCGCGCTGCGATGATATCACCCAGACGTGACGTCATCACGCTGGGCACATTGCCGGGTGACACTCTAGCAATCAGCCTGCGAACTCTATGGTACCATAGAGTTCTCAGACTGATTGCTAGAGTGTCGCCTGGTGACGTTCCCAGCGCAGTGATGTCACTTCCGGGCAACGTCATCGTGCCAGGCATGTCGGCCCGATCTGGGCACTTTGGGGGCGGGGTTCCTCCCACTGGCCTGATCCGGACTGGCGGGTTGGGTGCCCTGCCCCCTGGGGGACTTGGCAGCCCTAAACCAGTTCCTCTGGAAGACCAACAACAGGGCATAGAAGCCGAGGCCCTCCCCTGATAAGAACACCAGAAGAGCCCTGCTGGATCAGACCAGTGGTCCATCTAGTCCAGCATCCTGTCTCACCCAGTGCCCAACCAGTTCCTCTGGAGGGCCAACAACAGGGCAGAGAGGCTGAGGCCTTCCCCTGATGTTGCCTCCTGCCTCCTGGCTCTGGGATTCAAAGACATTAGTGCTGTCCGAAGATTTTGGTCCAGGTTTGATCAACTGTACAACCTGCTCTTCAGTACTTTCACCTCATAAAGCTGACGAGGGGATCGGATGGAAACGATGAATTGATCCATTGCTGGCCTGGCCATGGGACCAAATGGAAAACATTTCAAAGGATGAAGCAGTGATTCCTTTTCCAAGCGGTCGGATTGGAAACACTCGATAACCAGCCTGATCTTATTGAAAACAAAGGAACCAAAGAACCCCCATTCTTTGCTTATTAGTTATGAAGTAACACAGACGCACACAAGAAGGCCAACAGGGTGTGGAGTGTGGTTGGCAAGGACATGGGAAAGCTAACTTGGCAATACGGCCCTACGAGGCGGCAACCCTTCCAGTTACTTTAGAACAAAGGGCCTCCTTTGGCATAGTGGTTAAGTGCGTGGACTCTAAGCTTGTTGAACCGGGTTTGATTCCCCACTCCTCCACTTGCACCTGGCTGGATGACCTTGGGCAAGCCGTAGTTCTGATAAGAGCTGTCCTTGAAAAAAGAGCAGTTTCTGTCAGAGCTCTCTCAGCCCCACCTACCTCATGGGGTGTCTGTTGTGGGGAGGGGAAGGGAAAGGAGATTGTAAACTGCTCTGAGACTCTGAGTGAAGGTATAAATCCAATCTCCTCCTCCTCCTCTCCTCCTCCTCCTCCTCTCCTC
>NW_015165854.1:342258-364518 GCF_001447785.1 Gekko japonicus | reverse complement strand
CTCCTCCTCCTCCACCTCCTCCTCCTCCTCCTCTTCTCCTTCTCCTTCTCCTCTTCTTCTCCTCCTCCTCCTCTACAAGCAGCTCTACATAGAGGGACTTGGCTTCCGCATATGGCTATCTTTGATCGTGCTTGGCTGCTCCCTGAGAGGAATATTGTCTTCCTGAACAGGCGCATATGTGTGCGGTGCTCATTTCAGAAGGCCTGGGGTCCCCTTGCCCTCCCCCATTCCCTGTCCGAGGGAAGATAAACGACCCTCGCGTGACTCATCTGGCTTCTGACCGTTCTTAAAATGTTCTTCACGAGCGAGCTACTTCTCACCCCATCTGGGAGGCATTGCCTGGTGCGCAGCCGTGCGAGTCTTCTGTGTACGGTTGCCAGCTCAGGGTTGAGAAACACCGGGAGATTTTGGGGGTGGAGCCTGGGGAGGGCGGGGCTCGCGGGACTTCAATGGGCTATGATGCCAGAGAGTCCACCTTCCAAAGCAGCCATTTCCTCCGGGTGGACTCCTCTCTGTTTCCTGGAGATCGGTTGTAGGAGCTGAAGATCTCCAGCCACCACCTGGAGGATGGCAACCCTCCTTCTGTGTCATTCTCACACTGTGTGTCAGTAGACTGAAACGATTCTTGCTTTCTTGCTTTCTTGCTTTCTTGCTTTCTTGCTTTCTTGCTTTCTTGCTTTCTTGCTTTCTTGCTTTCTTGCTTTCTTGCTTTCTTGCTTTCTTGCTTTCTTGCTTTCTTGCTTTCTTGCTTTCTTGCTTGCTTTTTTCTTTTTTCTTGCTTTTTTGCTTTCTTTCTTGCTTGCTTTCTTGCTTGCTTTCTTGCTTGCTTTCTTGCTTGCTTTCTTGCTTGCTTTCTTGCTTGCTTTCTTGCTTGCTTTCTTGCTTGCTTTCTTGCTTGCTTTCTTGCTTGCTTTCTTGCTTGCTTTCTTGCTTGCTTTCTTGCTTTCTTTCTTGCTTGCTTTCTTGCTTGCTTTCTTGCTTGCTTTCTTGCTTTCTTTCCTGCTTTCCTGCTTTCTTTCTAGAATTGCTGTTATTGGGAAACAGTCAGTATTTGACCTTCTGCTGCAGGAGTCCCCCAACATTTTTGAGCCTGGAATTCTGACCCAGCATGGTGGGTCCAGCCACAGAATGGCTTCGACAGGAGGCGGAGCCAGCCACAGAATGGCCGCTGCAGCTTACCTTCAGGCATACGGTGAAGATCTTTGTGCCGCGGTGGCAGCTGCGTTGGCCAGTCGGGACCCTCTGCTCTGCATTTTGGCATCGCCACCATGCTGAGCTCACCCCTTTCCTCAAAGATCTGCCCTCCCCAGGCTCCACCCCTAAATGTCCATGAATTTTCTAAGCTGGACATAGCAGCCATAGCTGATATTGTACTTCCATTGCTTCAACCATACCAGCGATCCAGCAGCTCCATTGACTTCCCACTGTCTCTCAGATATGGCAACGGACTTCCGGTTGCCACGTGGATGTTGGAGTGAGTGACTCGGCACGCCTGGACATCACTCTTAAGTTTGTATAGGTGTTCTCTCCTTGAATGAGATGCCTCTCTTTGTTTTAACCTTTCTCTCTTTGTCTTAACCTGGGAGCTGCCCTCTGACCCCTCCCCTCTCCCTCCCTTCATCCTCTCACCCTCTTCACATGGCCTTCTGTGGAGACACATGTCTTTGCAGGGCTCTCCTGTAGAGACAGGAGCTGCGGTGGCTCAAGTGGTTAAGACGCTGAACTGCAGGCTGTGGAAGGTCGGTAGTTCAGCAGTTCGAGACCCGAGTGTGCCGCATGACGGAGTGAGCTCCCGTCTCTAGTTCCAGCTCCTGCCAACCTAGCAGTTCGAAAGCAAGAAATTGCAAGTAGATAAATAGGTACCACTTCGGTGGAAAGGTCACAGCGTTCCGTGCACCTTGGTGTCTAGTCATGCCGGCCACATGACCACGGAAACGTCTTCGGACAGTGCTGGCTCCGGCTTTGAAACGGAGATGAGCACCGCATCCCTAGAGTCGGATTCGACTGGCTTTAGAGCAAGGGAAACCTTTACCTTTACCTGTAGAGACAATGACCTCATACTCCCCCACACATGATGCCGGACAAGCTGGCCATTTGTGGCAGGGAAAGTAGCAGCAGTTTTGACCCGCGGCGTCGCCCGATTTCCCCCACGGTTTCGTGATCCTGTTTTTCGAGGACCACGAAACTGCAGGGAAAATCGGGCGAAGCTGCGGGTCAAAACGCGGCCACGCGGCTTCGAGTGGAAAATTGACCAATAGAAGTGGGGCAAAGGGAGGCGCGACCGCGGTGCAGCTCTTGTGTGAAATCGGTCTCTGTCTTACCGACGTACGCTGCCGGCATCTGCGTTCGTCGGGTTTCTCGGCGTTGCGGTGAAATGCCAAACATCTGCTTCCCATTTGAGGGGAATCAGCACTTTGTCTCTTTGGATGCCTGGCTCCCGCCCCATCCTGTTGCGTCCATCGCTTCAAGTCCCTCCGCCGAACTTTTCATTCTGCTTGCCCCTTGTTTTCCTCGAGAGGTTTCGCCAAAATGAGATCTGGCACACCGTCGGGCGTCGGTCTCGAGCTGCGGCTGCAGCGGCAACCTGCAACTGATAAACTTTTTGGCAGCGTGCGGCGAGCGAGATGTTTGGGAATGCTGAGGATGTTTGGCGGAGAGCGGGGTATTGTGCAGAAGAATAAACAAGCGGCCCCGGCAGAAAGATAATTCTTTGTAATTTTTATGTTTTACAGTCGAGGCAGTTTTAGAAGGACAGATGTTCACAGCCCTCCAGTATAGAATTGTGGAACAGCTGTGTACATAAGCAAGATGAATTAAAATCAAATTACAGTGGTTTGGATCCAAGCATCCTCTTTGGCTAGATGAAAATTCTTGAAGCTGCCTTATACTGAATCAGACCTCCTTGGTCCATGAAGGTCAGTTTTGTCTACTCAGACTGGCAGCGGCTCTTCAGGGTCTCAGGCGGAGGTCTTTCCCATCACCTACCACCTTTGTCCTTTTGACTGGAGATGCCGGGGATTGAACCTGGGACCTTCTGCATGCCAAGCAGAGGCTCTTCCACTGAGCCATGGCCCCTCTTTACAGCTCTCCAGGGTCTCAGGCGGAGGTCTTCCCCATCACCTACTGCCTGGTCCTTTTAACTGGAGATGCCGGGGATTGAACCTGGGACCTTCTGCGTGCCAAGCAGATGCTCTCCCCCTGAGCTCGGGTCCCAGATCAAGGTCTTTCCCATCACCTTCTGCCTAGTCCTTTTAACTGGAGATGCCAAGGATTGAACCTGGGGCCTTCTGCATGCCAAGCAGAGGCTCTACCACTGAGCCACAGCCCCTCTTTACAGCTCTCCAGGGTCTCAGGCGGAGGTCTTCCCCATCACCTACTGCCTGGTCCTTTTAACTGGAGATGCCGGGGATTGAACCTGGGACCTTCTGCATGCCAAGCAGATGGCTCTAGCATTGAGCCGTGGACCCCCTTGTATAACATATAAACACATGAAGCTGCTTTATGCTGAATCAGACCCTTGGACTGTCAAAGTCAGTGTTGTCTACTCGGACTGGCAGCATCTCACTAGGATCTCATGTGGAGGTCTTTCACATCACCTCCTTCCTTGAGAGCCAGTTTGGTGTAGTGGTTAAGTGCGCGGACTCTAATCTGGGAGAACCGGGTTTGATTCCCCACTCCTCCACTTGCAGCTGCTGGATGACCTTGGGCAAGCTATAGTTCTGGCACAGCTGTTCTTGGAAAAGAGCCGTTTCTGTTCTCTCAGCTCCACCTACCTCGCAGGGTGTCTGTTGTGGGGAGGGGAAGGGAAAGGCGTTTGTGAGCCGCTCTGAGACTCTGAGTGAAGGGCAGGGTATAAATCCAATCTCCTTCTCCTCCTCTTCCCCCTCCTTCCTGATAATTTTAACTGGAGATGCCGGGGATTGAACCTGGAACCGTCCATATGCCAAGCTGATTCTCTACCACTGAGCCATGGCTCCTCCCTTATAATACAAGAATGCCATATATTGAATCAGACTCTCACTCCATCAAGGTCAGTATTGTCTACACAGACTGGCAGCAGCTCTCCAGGGTCTCAGCGGAGGTCTTTCCCATCACCTACTGCCTGGTCCTTTTAACTGGAGATGCCGGGGGATTGAACTTGGGACCTTCTGCATGTAAAGTAGAGGCTCTTCTAATGAGCCATGCCCTCTTTGAACGCACACACATGAACACACCCATTCTTCTGTTGGAAGAAAACTCCTCCATGGGATGAAGTGCTCTAGGAGAAGGCCCCTTGGAGGAAGATCCACCACCTAGTAGAAAATTACTATTGTTGTTGTTGTTGTTTGCTATTGTGTGTAGTATAGCCAGGAGATTGTCTGGCAGCCAGAAGTTCTAGCTCTTTTAGCATTATGCACCAGTAGGTGGCAACCTAAATTTGTTTTTAAGGCAGTAGACATTTCAGAGGTGGTTTACCACTGCCTGTTTCTGCTTCATGACCCTGGTATTCCTTGGAGGTCGCCTTTCCAAATACTAGCCAAGGCCGATGGTCTTTCGCTTCTGAGATCTGATAAGTTGGGCTAGCTTAGTAGAACAGCATCATTGGAACCCATCCTTTGGGAGCCCGTTTGGTGTAGTGGTTAGGAGCATGGACTCTAATCTGGGAGAACCGGGTTTGATTCCCCACTCCTCCGCATGCAGCTGCTGGTGTGACCTTGGGTCAGTCACAAGTTATTTCAGAGTTGTTCCCTGAGGAGCAGTTCTTGAAAGAGCTCCCTCAGCCCCATGGTGTCTGTTGTGAGGAGGGGAAGGAGATTGTAAGACACCCTGAGACTCCTTCGGGTAGTGAAGTGCAGGGTGTAAAACCAATTCTTCTTCTTCTTCTCCTCCTCCTCCTGCTATAAATAATATACTGAATCAGACCATTGGTCAATCAAGGTCAATCTTGTCTACTCAGACTGACACTGAATCTCCGGGGTCTCAGGTTGAGGTCTTTCCCATCACAACTACCCGGTCCCTTTAACTGGAGATGGCGGGGATTGAACCTGGGACCTTCTGCATGCCAAGCAGAGGCTCTACCACAGCCCTGCCCACTGCTGCCTTGGTAAAGGCAGAATCTGGATTATTAAATCCCCTGGGTGGGGGAATTCCCTCCCCCCCTTATGTAATTCTGCACCCCATATGTAATTCTGCACACATTTTGGGCTTCTATTGCACTGGGGAAGAACGGTCAGGTTCAGTGTTCCCTCTAACCTGAGTTAGTGCGAGCCAGCTCACAGTTTTTTAGCCTCCGGCTCAGACGTTTTTGTCTCGGCTCAGGAAGGAGGGCTCCAGAGCAAACTGATTGATGCAGCAGCCCAATCGCTCGCTCACAGCTTGAATGCCAGGAGCTCACAAAGTAGAATTGCTGCTCACCAGACTCCACAGCTTAGAGGGAGCGTCGGTCAGGTTCCCAGTGGAGAATGTGGAAATCAGCCGCGGGATCTGAGCCCTATGTGAATTGAATTTGGGCCCACTGGGATCTTGCAACACCACTTAGAAACCCAGCGCTGGAAAAGGTGGGGCAGGGTCCCCGGGTGAGCAGACAGGTCATCCCTGGCTTCCTATCATCCGACCCATCGATAGCTCCACATCAATGTCTGCCAGCAATGAGGTTTTGTTTTCAGATGTCCACAATTAAAAACATCAGGGCTCAGTGTCTCAAATGCAGCTGTACGGTGGGACTCGCGTGCGAGATCTCGTTACAAAGATTTCAGGGAAACGGCCGAGTACGGGAGAGACACAGCCCTGTATCTTTTATTCCTGGCATGTTTTCGAGATTACGCATTTTTCAAGGGATGCAAACTTCAGAATCCAATCAGGGCAAACAGAATCTGCTTTCGGTCATTATCGCGAATTGCGGGTTTGGAAAGAGTCAATTCCAGCTGCCTCGATTTAGTGTTTAGGTTCCTATCCTTTGGGGAGAGGGAGGGGGAGATGTCCTCAGAAAAGATTCCGTCTGGGAGAACAACTCCTCTTGTCGAAGAGAAGGAGGGTCTGCAAATGCTCGCAAGAACGTTGCAATGGAAACCTTTCTCATCTCTGGTGGGGCTCATCTATAGCATCGACAGCTGTATCTTAATTTGCTTTCTTCAATGGGAATCTGGGAAATGGGGAAAAAGCGAGCTAACAAACCACACCTCAACCCATCAATAGATTAAGGCAAGAAGAGGGGATGGATAGCCAGTTTGTGTACTGGTAAGGAACGTGGACTCTAGTCTGGGAGAAGCGGGTTTGATCCCCCACTCCTCCACATGCAGCTGCTGGTGTGACCTTGGGTCAGTCACAAGCAGTGTTCCCTCTAAGCTGAGCTATTGTGAGCTAGCTCACAGTTTTTTAGCCTCCAGCTCACAGATTTTTGCCTTAGCTCAGGAAGGATGGCTCCAGAGCAAACTAATTGATGTGGTAGCCAAATCGCTTGCTTACAACTTTAATGTCAGTAGCTCACAAAGTAGAATGTTTGCTCACAAGATTCCAAAACTTAGAGGGAACTTAGGTCACAAGCTCTTTCACAGCTGTTCTCTCAAGGGCCATTCTCAAGAGCTCTCTCAGCCCCACCTACATCACAGGGTGTCTGTTGTGGGGAGGGGAAGGGAAAGGAGATTGTAAGCCGCTCTGAGACTCTTTTGGGTGGTAAAGGGCGGGGTATAAATCCAGTCTCTTATCCTCCTCTTCTTCTAAAAAGGTTAGGCTCAAAGTGGCCCAAGGTCACCCAGCAAGCTTCCATGGTAGAGTGAGGAATTCAAACTCGAGTCTCCCCGATCCTAGTCTAATGCCCTAACCAGTGTGCCACACGGCTTTTCTGCTTGTTTCTGGTTGTTCTGATCATCTGACCACAATTTATCCTTCCTTGGTGATGGAGCGCAGTTAGGTCCTGTACAGCCAACTCGCCCTGACCTGGATGGCCCAGGCTAGCTCAGTCTCGTCAGATCTCGGAAGCTAAGCAGGGTCGACCCTGGTTAGTACGTGGATGGGAGACCGCCAAGGAAGTCCAAGGTTGCTGCGCAGAGGCCGGCAAGGGCAAACCATTTCTGAATGTCCCTTGCCTTGAAAACCCTACAAGACCACCACAACTCAGCTGCGGCCTGATGGCCCTTTCCACCACCCCCCCGACCCCCTCTGCCCCCTCCCTCCATAGTTCCCCTTCCCCGACCGTCACTTTTCTCCCCCCCCCGCCCCCAACATTCCAAAGTGCTGAGCTGCTCGAAACAGCTGCCTCGAAAACAAACACACAGAGAAGAAAATCAACCTGGCAGGGAGAAAAAAAACCCCCGCTTTCTCCTTCACCCCGAAAATTATCTTGGCCGGAGACCAGTTATATTCAGTGTTTTGGACCCATTACAGGTGTCTGGTCCAAAATGTCATAACTCATCAGCGTTATAAATATGCGGCGCACGCTCTTGGAAGGGGGAGCGCCGCGGCGATCCAGCGGAACACAGAGCTTCACTGTGTGCCTACTTCGCATTGCGATTTTTCAGTAGGCTCCAGGAATGTCTTGGGCAGAGAAGAATGGCTGCCCTTGTTCGATCGTGTGGCGGTTACAATCTGAATGCTCGCACAGCGTCGAGTGCGGCTAGCTGGGTTCTGTTTCCACAACTTATGTCTTTGAAAAATCAAATGTTTGTTTTCTGTGGAGGGCTCCGGTCTGCCCACGTCGAGGATTTGCTTGCAGTTAAAAAACAGCAGTATTCCGAGTGTTTTAGCTGCGTCCCTCAGCCCACCGAGCTGCAGTGTTAGGAGAATCTAGCAACAAATAGACACTGCAGAAACCTTTTAACAGACTAATGTGTTCTATTTATGGTCATCATTGAGTAAAGTGCATCTTGTATCGTTATTTCATCCTAGTCAGGTATAAATATTCATTACATTCAATAAGCAATAACATTCAGTACATACAGATGGATAACTACCAGACAATTTTGCATCAGTGTTTTAAAAGTCAAGCCCCAATGGGAGTTTCTAGAATTACAAACCCGCTTCTCCTTGCATGAAGTCTTCCAAAAAGGGGGACAGCTTTCTTAATAGTTGTTTGGATGCTTTTTGCCGGTCCTGCAAAAGACACATTGTGCAGCTAACATTCATGGACGGAGTCCTCCTGTCATTCTCAAAGCTGCCTCCAGATGGTGGCAGGAGATACCCTGGAATCACATCTGTGCTCCGAGCTGCAGAGATCTAGGGATGCCAGCCTCCAGGTGGGAGCTGGGGATCCCCTAGAATTACAGCTCACCGCCAGACTGCGGAGATCAGATCTCCTGGAGAAGATGGATGCATTGAAGGGTGGACTGTATGCCAGTTTGGTGTAGTGGTTAAGAGCAGTGGACTCTAATCTGGGAGAACTGGGTTTGGCTCCCCACTCCTCCACATGCAGCTAGCTGGGTGACCTTGTGTCAGTCACAAGTTCTTTCAGAGCTGTTCTCTCAAGAGCAGCCCTCAGGAAATCTCCCAGCCTCACCTTACCTCACAGGTGTTTTTGGATACATGTACAGCATCACCTGACAATAATGATTTTACAACTTGGACTTATGATATCATCAAGGATGGGTAAGGACTTCTTCAATTTGGAATGGGAAATCTATTTATTAGTTTTGAATATTGATTGTTTTGAGGTTTTCAAACATCTACACAGTATGAATATTAAACAGAATATCCTCTCTACCCAGAGATTGAAAATTAAGAAAATTGTTAAATAACCCAGGGCCACCCAAGGATTTGGGGCTCCCTAGGCAAGGATGATCAGGGTTCCCAAGCCACCCCCTGCATGGATCCAGGAAAGCTGTGCTCACCATCATCTCCACCCGCAGTGTCATTGAGAGGTGGGAAAATGCTGCCCGTCCTTCTAGCCTCTGGCAGCTGACACACACCTTCTTAATCCCCCGTGGCAGGATGAGGCCTGTCCTGCCCCACCTCCCAATGGAGGGTGGCCATCCATCCACTGGGATTGGAAGCCTCTCTCCAGTGCCCCTGGGGGCTGGGGGACTGGTTTGTTTGGCAGCTCTCCACAGTTGGTGCCCTAGGAAACTGCTGAAGGCTGCTTTGTGGACAGGCCAGCCCTGAAATAGCCACTGTTGTTGAGACCATTTCAGCACAAAACCCTAGAATAAATACAGGAGACAACAAATAACACTAATACTAAAAGTAGTTATAAGTCTAACAATATAAACTTACCTAAAACATTTTGTCAAATAAATACAATGTCTCCTGCTGCTGTTCTGTCTCCAGCATGGTGTAGTGGAGCCAGCACGATGCGATGCCATAGTGGAGCCAGTGTGGAATAGTGGTGTAGTGGTTAAGAGCAGTGGACTCTAATCTGGAGATTCCCAGATTCGATTCCCAATTACTCCTCCACATGAAGCCTGCTGGGTGACCTTGGGCCAGTCACAGTTCTCTCAGAATGCTCTCAGCCCCACCTACCTCACAAGGTGCCTGTTGTAGAGAGAGGAAGGGAAGGAAATTGTAAGCCACCTTGCGACTATTTAGGGTAGAGAAAAAACAGCTCCTCCTCCTCCTCCTCCTTCTTCTTCTTTCTCCTCCTCCTCCTCCTTCTCCTTCTTCTCCTCCTCCTCCTTCTTCTCCTTCTCCTTCTTCTCCTCCTCCTCCCTCTCCTTCTTCTTCTTCTTCGTCTCCTCCTCCTCCTCCTCCTTCTTCTTCGTCTCCTCCTCCTCCTTCTCCTCCTCCTTCCCCCACTGACGTCCCTGTCCTCTTCAGGCTCCATCCCAAAATCTCCAGAAGTTTCCCAACCTGGAGCTGGCAACCCTAACCGCGAATTCCCACTTGTGGCTGGGTGGGGGGGCGCCTGGCAACCCTACAGAGATCAGCTCCCCTGGAGCAAATGGCTGGTTTGGAGGTTGAACTCTATGGCATTACACCTCACTGAGGTCCATCCCCTCCCCAAACCTTGCTCCCCCCCCCCCAATCTCCAGGAATTACCCAACCCAGAACTGGCAACCTTAGATCTAAATGCTGTCTTCCTCCAGCAGCTTATGAAACAGACATTTATTCTGAAAAGAAGGCCAGACCACCCAATCCGAACCAACAGAACTCAAATGGATAACCCTACGGCCGTCGAGTCACAACGACCGGTTCTTCCTGACCGGAAGCATTAGTAATCAGATAGTTTTACTGGTTGACGCACGCAGCCAGCAAGCATCACGGCAAAGGCCCGTCAATCGTTTCTGAGGGTTTGACACGGGCTCGTAAAAGAATGTGTGCCGTTAGCGGTCAAATTAAGACACGGGGGTTTTGGAAGGCGCAAACCGCATCGTAGGAATTGAGGATCTGTTTGGGAACGCTTCACTATGCTCTCTGTTCTCTTTTTGTACAGAATATCGGCTGCGATGACTATCTGGGCTCCGATAAGGTTGTGGATAAGTGCGGGATCTGCGGAGGAGACAACACCGCCTGCAAAGTTGTGTCCGGGGTCTTCAAGCACACCTTGACCAACCTCGGCTACCACAAGATCGTCGAGATCCCCGAGGGGGCCACGAAGATCAACATCACAGAGATGTTCAAGAGCAACAACTACTTGGGTAAGTGGGAGCTCTGACGACATACATCTCACTCGGTAGTATCGACTCGGAATGAGTCTCCCGGGTCTTGGGCACTGGGAGGTCTTTTCTCGTCATGGCTACCGGAAACCGTTTCCATAGTTCATTTTGGATTTCTGGAGCTTTCCCCCCCTCCGATCACGGGGGTGCGTAGTTTGCCGTCCCTTGCATGTCGCCTAGAACCAACTGCAGGGAACATCTTTTTGTGTATCTATACATACAATCAAAGGAGCTGCGGTGGCTCAAGTGGTTAAGACGCTGAACTGCAGGCTGTGGAAGGTTGGTAGTTCAGCAGTTCGAGACCCGAGTGTGCCGCATGAGGGAGTGAGCTCCCGTCTCTAGTTCCAGCTCCTGCCAACCTAGCAGTTCGAAAGCAAGAAATTGCAAGTAGATAAACAGGTACCACTTCAGTGGGAAGGTAACAGCGTTCCGTGTGCCTCGGTGTTTAGTCATGCCGGCCACATGACCACGGCAACGTCTTCGGACAGCGCTGGCTCTTCGGCTTTGAAACTGAGATGAGCACCGCAACCCTACAGTCGGACTCGACTGGCTTTCGAGCAAGGGAAACCTTTACCTTTACCTTTACATACAATCAGATCGAGATTCATGGTTATCAGCTCCAGGTTGGGAAATCGCTGGAGAGTTGGGGGGTGGAACTGGACGGCTTGAAGAGGGAATTGGGTCAACATCTGGAGCAGAGGTCCATCAGTGGCTATTAGCCACAAGGTACAGATAGGAACTCTCAATCTGGGGCAAGGGATGCTCGGTATTCTTGGTGCTTGGGGGGGCAACAGTGGTAGGGCTCCTAGTGTCCTGGCCCCACTGGTGGACCTCCTGGTCGCACCTGGTATTTTTGGCCACTGTGTGATGGAGTGTTGAACTGGATGGGCCATTGGCCTGATCCAACATTGGCTTCTCTGATGTTCGTATGTTATGTATGATCTTGGTCATCTGGAGATGAATTGCAACAGCGGGACATATCCAGGTGCCACCTGAGGGGGAGCAACCCCAGGGTGGTGTTTCACCTTTGTGCACAACTGTTTGCTTGCTATCAGCTTTGGTTGTGAGCATAGCTACAAGTTCCTCAACTGCTTTCCCTTTTCAGTATTCTGTTAACACATGCAAGCTCACCAGCATGGTAGGAGGAGAGAAAGATGCTCAGTAACAAAGGAAATCAAAAGAGGAGTTAAATGGTGTGTACCCCAAGTTTGACAAGTTTTAGACCTTTTCCTAATTAAACTGGAATGCAGGGGGGATTGGAACTCAGAGCAGTGAAATTCTGGATTTATAGAGGAATGGAATCCAAGAAATCTGCTCCTCCGCCAGGTTCCTCCAGGCCATTGGTAGGGGATAAGAACACAAGCATCAAGAAGACTGAGCATCCCCTGCCCCAGCCTGAGAGTTCCTCTCTATACCACAGCCACTGATGGACCTCTGCTCCATATAAGAACATAAGAGAAGCCAATGTTGGATCAGGCCAGTGGCCCATCCAGTCCATCACTGTGTCACACAGTGGCCAAAAATACCAGGGGCCATCAGAAGGTCCAGCAGTGGGGCCAGGATACCAGAAGCCCTCCCACTGTTGCCCCCCAAGCATCAAGACTACAGAGCATCCCTTGCCCCAGACTGAGAGTTCCTACCTATTGTTGTTGTTCAGTCGCACAGTCGAGTCCGACTCTTCGCGACCCCATGGACAATCTCCCGCCAGGCTCTCCTGTCTTCCGCCGTCCTCCGAAGTTGGCTCAATTTCATGTTCGTTGCATCGCTGACACTGTCTAACCATCTCATCCTTTGCCGTCCCCGTCTTCTTTGACCTTCAATCTTTCCCAGCATCAGGGTCTTTTCCAGTGAGTGCTCCCTTCTCATTTGGTGGCCAAAGTCAGTTTCACTATCTGGCCTTCCAGGGAACAGTACCAGAAGCCCTCCCACTGTTGCCCCCCCAAGCACCAAGAAGACAGAGCATCCCTTGCCCCAGACCGAGAGTTCCTACCTATACCTTGTGGCTAATAGCCACAGATGGACCACTGCTTCATATAAGAACATAAGAGAAGCCAATGTTGGATCAGGCCAGTGGCCCATCCAGTCCAACACTCTGTGTCATACAGTGGCCAAAAATACCAGGGGCCATCAGGAGGTCCACCAGTGGGGCCAGGACACTAGAAGCCCTCCCGCTGTTGCGCCCCCCCCCCCAGCACCAAGAATACAGAGCATCACCAGCCCCAGACCGAGAGTTCTTATCTATCCCTTGTGGGTAATAGCCACTGAGGGACCTCTGCTCCACATGTTTATCCAATTCCCTCTTGAAGCCGTCCCTGGTTGTAGCCGCCATCACCTCCTGTGGCAGTGAATTCCATGTGTGAATGACTCTTTGGGTGAAGAAGGACTTCCTTTTATCCATTCTACCCCGACTGCTCAGCCATTTCATGGAGTGCCCACGAGTTCTTGCATTGTGAGAAAGGGAGAAAAGGACTTCTTTCTCTACCTGCTCTATCCCACGCATAATCTTGTGGGAAATGTGTGGTGTGTATTTAAAGTGGAAGTGAAACTCCTGTGTGCAGCTACCCCCGCAATACCCTTCAATGTCAGCACAGAGAATCACTGTTTGAATTACGAGGCCTGATGGGAACTTGTTTAAAAATGTACCCATGGGCAGCAGGTTTTCTCAAATCTTCGTCTCGGGGTTGGCACCAAGAAAGCCTCGGGAACTCTGGGGATTGTGCTATGCCTGGGAAAAACGGAGGCTTGGTTTTATTTATTTGCTTTTCACAGAACTACCAATGGGTGCCCTGCTGTTAAAGAACTGGAACATTACCGTTTTTTTTGGCAGCATTCCGTCTCCAAAACACCAAAACAAGTTCAGGTCCACATTAACTGTTACCAAACATCTCCTATAATAGCCCTTTTGTGATTTACTCTCTTGTTCATCGGCCTGGTCTTTTTTCTTTTTCTTTTTAAATTGGTTCGTCTGGAAATGTAACGATCTACCGGCTTGCTGCTAGAGTTGCTTGTTTAGCAAGGTTTGGTAGAAAAGAGGAGCAGTGGCTCACCGGTAGAGCATGCAGAAGGTCCCAGGTTCAATCTACGGCATCTCCAGTTAAAAAGGAGAGGATAGTAGGTGATGGGAAAGACCTCTGCCTGAGACCCTGGAGAGCTCTTAAGAGGGGCCATGGCTCAGTGGTAGAGCATCTGCTTGGCACGGAGAAGGTCCCAGGTTCAATCCCCGGCATCTCCAGTTAAAAAGGACCAGGCAGTAGGTGTTGGGAAAGTCCTCCACCTGAGACCCTGGAGAGCCGCTGCCAGTCTGAGTAGACAATACTGACCTGGATGGACCAAGGGTCTGATTCAGTAGAAGGCAGCTTCATGTGTTCATATGTTATAGGGGAGCCATGGCTCAGTGGCAGAGAATCTGCTTGGCATGCAGAAGGTCCCGGGTTCAACCCCTGGCACCTCCAGTTAAAAGGCAGTAGGTGATGTGAAAGACCTCTGCCTGAGACCTTGGAGAGCAGCTGCCCGTTTGAGTAGACAATACTGGCCTTGGTGGACCAACGAGGTCTGATACATCCTTTTTACACAAGCAACGCTAACGGGAGTTTCTAGAATTGTACACCCGCTTATCCTTGATTGAAAGTCTTCTAAAGGGGGAAGTTTCCTTTTGTGGTTACATTGAAGTTTAAATTGATGTTTGTTGCTGGTCCTACAAAAGGCCCATTAAACAGCTGACAATCATAGACGGAGCGCTCCTGTCTTTCTCAAGGCTCCGTCTATGAATGTAACCACAAAAGGAAATGTCCCCCTTTAGAAGACTTTCAAGCAAGGAGAAGCGGGTGTACAATTCTAGAAACTCCCGTTGGGGTTGATTGTGTAAAAAGGATGTAAATTGACTGGTAGCTATTAGATTGTACAAGCTGATTATTATTGTTGATATTGCATGTTTTAGGATATTACGAATAATACACAATGCACTTTATAAGATGGAACATATAGAACACTTCAACTTATAAATAATAATCTAAAAGAAAATTGCTATAAGATGATGTATAGATGGTATATGACACCAAAAAAGATAGCAAATATAAGTAGTAATATGTCAAACAAATGTTGGAAATGTAAAAAAATAGAGGGTTCGCTTTACCATATGTGGTGGTCATGTGACAAAGCAAAAAAAATTTGGACTGAGGTCCATACAGAAATGGAGAAAATTATGAAATGTAAAATTAAGAAGGAGCCCGAAATGCTTCTTCTGGGACTTAAAATGGAAGAAGTCAATATAGCAAAACGGACTTTAATGTGGTATATGATTACAACTGCTAGAATGACATATGCTCAATGCTGGAAACAAGAAAGAACTCCCGAAATTTGGGAGTGGTTAAAAAAGCTACTTTTTATGGTTGAAATGGACAAAATGACAAGAAAGCTTAAGAATCAAGAAGGAGAAGCATTTTTTGCAGACTGGAAAGACTTTAAAGAATATTTAGAGAAATATTGGGATGTAAAAAATAATCTATTTTGCTTTGAAAATTATTGAAGATAGAAGGACATTTAGAGTAAGTTTAAACATATAAGAATAATAGATAAAAGATATGTTAACTGAAGAATTTTATTATTGAAGAATGGGGAAAAGAGAAAAAATATAAGAATTGTACTGGAGGTTGGAGCACTGCGGGAAGTCAGAAGGGGGGGTGATATTAGGAGAAAAGGATATAAGATAGTTTGTAATGTGATGTATAGTTATACTTATTGGTATATCCTAATAAAAAATTTTTTTTAATGTATAAATAAGGTTTTTTCAGTGTATATATTTGTTGTTTGACCCAACTAAAGGTTGGCAAGTGAGCCTTTGAAAATCCCCTTTGTGTGTGGGTTCAAATTCACACAGGTCTGTACTGATTTGCTTCCCAGGAAATGGAAGCCAGTTTCTGTTTGGATCATTCGGGGGTCCAAATGCAACATTCACCTTGGGTTTACGGTCAGTTTAGGGTGGGGAAATACCTGGAGATCTTGGGGTGGAGCCTGAGGAAGGCGGGGTTTGGGGAGGGGAGGGGCTTCAACGGGGTGTAATGCCATAGAGTCCGCCTTTCGAGGCAGCCATTTTCTCCAGGTGGACTGAACTCTGTCGCCTGGAGATCAGGTCCGTTTCCTGGAGATCTCCAGCCACCGCCTGGAGGCTGGCACCCCAGGTCTGCTAGATGTCTTGCTGTAGTGGATTTGGGGGGGGGGTTGGGGTAGTTACAATAGTTTAATCTGGCTGGGATTCAAAGTTTGTTCTGGGTGCCTCTGTAGGTTTGTGTTTTAGGGTTCGGCGTCCCATTCTGTATGTCCTCACCCACCTGGAGCGTGGAGAGTGATAAACGTCTACATTCCTAGACTGAAACATCTGACTTTGCCCCCAGGCCTACGGCAACTGGTCTAACGTATTCTGCAGGTGGCTCTCCATGTCTGAGCAGCAAAGGTTCATTCGATGCCTGAGACAAACTCGGTGGATTCTCTCCAATCAACGCTTCATCCGCTGTAAACAGACCATAAAATTAAGATACAGGAACGCATTTTCTCCCAAACGTGAAATCCATCGTGCATTGAGTCCAAATGCTGGCTATTTAAAACTGGCGTGTGTTTTCTTTAGCTAGATGTTTCCTCCTCATTTTTTCCCCCTAAAAAAAGGATATTTTTAAACTCTGTTTGAAGAAATTGTTCCCCAGGCCAGTTTGGGCAGAGATCCTGGAAGAGGGGTTGTTGTTTTTTTTGCCCTCTTCTGGTCATAGAGTAGGGGTCACTGGGGGTGGAAGGGGAGAGGTATTTGTGAATTTCCTGCCTTGTGCAGGGGGTTGGACTAGATGATCTTGGAAGTCCCTTCCAACTATGATACTGTGATTCCACGATTCTATGAAATGCATTTTCTCTAGAGCCGGTTTGGTGTAGTGGTTAGGAACCCAGACTCTAACCTGGGAGAACCGGATATGATTGCCCACTCCTCCACATGCAGCTGCCTTGGGCAAGCCATAGTTCTGGCACAGCTGTTCTTGAAAAAGAGCAGTTTCTGTCAGAGCTCTCTCAGCCCCGCCTCCCTCACCGGGTGTCTGTTGTGGGGAGGGGAAGGGAAAGGAGTTTGTAAGCCGCTCTGAGACCCCCTTGGGTAGTAAAGGGTGGGGTATAATCCAGCCTCTTTTTCTTCTTCCTGGGAGGTTGGCAAAGGGGCAAAGCCTCCACTTTGTGCTTTAACACTGTTGGGGTTTTTTTGCCTCTATGCAGTGGAGGAGGTCAGTTGGCTTGCACCTCAGCCCAACTTCATAGAAATGCTAATGGGTCTAGACAAAAGGGATGGTCAAGCTTCCCACTTCTCCCCAAACCCCTCTTCTCCAGGCAGGGAACAGAGTTTGGAGGGCTTTAGGCTAGAACAGCTCCAGGAATAATCCCCAGGAAGGAGCTGCAGGAAACGCTTCTTTGACCTGGGCTGGCCGGGTCAGGTGGGAGGGGGAAAGAAAGGTGATAAAACCTCCTGGCAACAGGAAGTTTTGGTGTAGTGGTGTGGTGTAGTGGTTAAGTGTGCGGACTCTAATCTGGGAGAACCGGGTTTGATTCCCCACTCCTCCACTTGCAGCTGCTGGATGACCTTGGGCAAGCCATAGTTCTGTCCGAGCTGTCCTTGAATGAGCAGTTCTGGAAAGAGCTCTCTCAGCCCCACCTACCTCACAGGGTGTGTGGAGGGGAAGGAAAAGGAGTTTGTAAGCCGCTCTGAGACTCCGAGCGAAGGATGGGGTATAAATCCAATCTCCTCCTCCTTTTCTTCTTCTTGCTGTGTTGAGGAGAACTCTGAGCTCTGGTCTGCAAGGGGGTGGCCATTTTGGCCATGTGATCACCTGAGAGGGTTGGAACAAGCTTTGAGGTAATGGCCACTCTGTAGAGAATGGGAACAGCTAAGCTAAAGAGCCTGTCCTGTATTTTAACGGCTGATAGGGCATGCATGGAGAAAAAGACAGAGGATTTGCATTTTTACCAGTTTCCTTTGGTATTCCTTGCTCAGTCTCCATGCCTATTGCCCATCTGCATATCTCACCTAAATCCAATCACGTCTGCTAATGTCATTCGGCATCTGAAATCTCTCCCCTTTCCAATAAATAGGACAGATGGACTCCCATTCTAGCTGTCTCTGAAGAAGGGCGCAGTGACTCAGGAAAGCTCACACCCTGCCACATATTTTGCTTAGTCTTTAAGGGACTACTGGACTCTTACTGTTTTCTACTGCTACAGACAGACTAACATGGCTACCACTCTTGATCTATCCCCATAGTTGGCTGCTGTGTGCAACGAGATGCTGGACTAGCTGGACCATTGGTCTGATCCATCAGGGCTCTTCTGATGTTCTTATGAAGGCCTCAGCCTCTATGCCCTGTCGTTGGCCCTCCAGAGGAACTGGTTGAGACAGAATGCTGGACTAGATGGAAGAAGAAGAAGAGATTGGATTTATACCCCGCCCTTCACTCCCCAAAGGAGTCTCAGAGTGGCTTACAAACTCCTTTCCCTTCCCCTCCCCATGACAGACACCCTGTGAGGTAGGTGGGGCTGAGAGAGCTTTGACAGAAACTGCTCTTTTTCAAGAACAGCTCTGCCAGAACTATGGCTTGTCCAAGGTCATCCAGCAGGTGCGAGTGGAGGAGTGGGGAATCAAACCTGGTTCTCCCAGATTACAGTCCACACACTTAACCACTACACCAAACTGGACCACTGGTCTGATCCAGAAGGACTCTTTGAATGTTCATGTGAAGGACTCATGTCTATCTCCTGTCGTTGGCCTTCAAGAGGAAGTGGTTGGCCACTGTGTGAAATGGGATGCTGGACTGGATGGACCACTGGTCTGATCCAGCAGAGCTGTTCTGATGTTCTTCTTATGTTCTTATTCTGGTTTTGCTAAGGGGAAAAAAGGATATTGAATGAAAAAAGCATTAAGCTCTTCAGTTACTCATTTTTTATAGAAGAAGCAAGCAAGCACTCAGGGCGTGTTAAAACAAAGTATCATCTTTCTCCCTAGCGAGAGGCGCAACCTCTTTTAACTGATTAGTTGGAAACCGTGAGCGAGCTTCGGAGATCTTTTACTGCTTCTTGGCAGCATTCGACCTGCTACTCAAAGTCGTTATGCATCTCGTTCAGCCAACACTTTATTTATATTGCAGCTCTACAAGGTACGAACCCATGACTCCCCCTAGCTCCTCCCTTAGACACAGGAGAGTTGCAGATGTGCACTATGATTCCATTGGCGTTGCATGAGAAAGCGACTCTTGTTGGATCAGCTGGTTTTGGTTTCGTTGGAGGAACGGAGCTAGGAATTCTTCATCGCTTGGAATTTTGGGGTGTGTAGCAACCCAACCCAGGAGGAATGGAGAAAGAAAAGGAATTATTCTCTCTCTCTCTCTCTCTCTCTCTCTCTCTCTCTCTCTGTGTGTGTGTGTGTGTGTGTGTGTACATGTGTGCCTGGAAGTTATGGTTGACCTCTGGTGACCACTAGTGGAGCTTGGATATTCAGAGAAGTGGCTTGCTATTGCCTGCCCCTGCAACCCAGCCCTGGTATTCATTTGAGGTCTCCCATCCAAGTATTTGTTAGTGTCAGTCCTGCTTAGCTTCCAAGATCTGATGAGATCAGGTTATTTTTGACTACTTCACGGGTATTCCGAGAAGGTCTACACACATGAAGCTGCCTTATAGTGAATCAGACCAATGGTCCACCAAGGTCAGTATTGTCTACTCAGACAGGCAGTCGCTCTCCAGGGTCTCAGGCAGAGGTCTTTCACATCCCCTACCACCCGGTTGAACCTGGGACCTTCTGCATGCCAAGCAGATGCTCTACCACTGAGCCACAGCCCCTCTTTACAGCTCTCCAGGGTCTCAGGCGGAGGTCTTTCCCATCACCTACCACCTGGTCCTTTTAACCAGAGATGCCAAGGGTTGAACCTGGGACCTTCTGCATGCCAAGCAGATGTTCTACTATTGAGTCGTGGCCCCTCCCATATCATGCATGAACACATGAAGCTGCCTTATATTGGATCAGACCATTGGTCCACCAAGGTCAATATTGTCTACTCAGGCTGGCAGTGGGTCTCCAGGGTCTCAGGCTGAGGTCTCTCACGTCTCCTACTATTGATCCTTTTAACAGGAGATGCTGGAGATTGAACCTGGGGCTTTCTGCCTGCAAAGCAGAGGCTCTTTCAGTGAGCCACAGTCCCTCCCCTAAACCCACCAGGGGAAAACATTCACGTTGAGCCTCCTGATAGGCTTTTCTCCCCACTTTCCTTGGACAGGAAAGGCTCAGTCACACAACGAATGCTCATGTTCTCCACTGCTAGCTTCTAGACATTACGTACCAGAAGTAGGTGGACACCCACAGTTGACCTTCCAGCCAAGGGCTTTGAAAGAAGCACGGTGGAAGAGTTGCCTAGTCTTGTATGGGGTGGGGGGAATGGCTGGACAGGCCAGCTAAAGAGGTTCTTTGTAATGATTGGACCTGTGATGAAAGGAGGAGGGTGTCTACCCCTTCTTCTTTCCAGCCCTGAAGACATCCAGTCCTTGGTGATTTCAGCCATACTGACTGCTTGCAGGGTTAAGAGCTAGACTGGAGACCAGAAGCACCTTAGAGACCGACAAGATTTCCAAGTTATAGGAGGAGGAGGAAGAGATTGTATTTATACCCTACCCTTCATTATCCGAAGGAGTCTCAGAGTGGCTTACAATCCCTTTCCCTTCCCAGTTTGGTGTAGTGGTTAAGTAAAGGTAAAGGTAAAGGTTCCCTTGCTTGAAAGCCAGTCGAATCTGACTCTAGGGTTGCGGTGCTCATCTCCGTTTCCAAGCCGAAGAGCCAGCGCTGTCCGAAGAAGTTTCCGTGGTCATGTGGCCGGCATGACTAAACACCAAGGCGCACGGAACGCTGTTACCTTCCCACTGAAGTGGTACCTATTTATCTCCTTGCAATTTCTTGCTTTCGAACGGCTAGGTTGGCAGGAGCTGGAACTAGAGAGGGGAGCTCACTCCGTCATGCGGCAACCCGGGTCTCGAACTGCTGAACTACTGACCTTCCACAGCCTGCAGTTCAGCATCTTAACCACTTGAGCCACCGCAGCTCCTAGTGGTTAAGTGCGCGGACTCTAATCTGAGAGAACCGGGTTTGATTCCCCATTCCTTCACTTGGACCTGGCTGGATGACTTTGGGCAATCCGTAGTTCTGTCAGAGCTGTTCTTGAAAAAAGAGCCGTTTCTCTCAGAGCTCTCTCAGCCCCACTTACCTCGCAGGGGGTCTGTTGTGGGGAGGGGAAAGGAAATGAGTTTGTAAGCCGCTCTGAGACAGCTTTGGGTAGTGAAGGGCGGGGTATAAATCCAATATCTTCTTCTTCTTCTTTCCCACAACTGACACCCTGTGAGGTGGTTGGGGCTGAGAGAGCTCTCTTGAGAACTGCCCTTGAGCTGTACCGCCCTCCCTGAATAGGCTCAGGGTGGTGTACGGCAATTAAATAATACAATTAAGATAGTAGCAGAATAATAATAATAATAAAATAATAAAATACACACCTGAAAGAACTTATGACTGACCCAAGGTCACACCAGCAGCTGCATGTGGAGGAGTGGGGAATCAAACCCAGTTCTCCTAGATCAGAGTCTGCAGTTCTTTCTATAAGCTTTCAAGAATCAAAGCTCCCCGCACCAGAGCACTTCTATGCCATTTTGTCTTACGCCACTTCCTAAACCTCTGGAGAAGAGCTAGATTCAAGCTTAGTAGCACCTTAGAAACCATCAAGATTTTGGGGGTATGAGTTTTGACTCTTGAAAGCCCCAGAAATCTCATTGGTTTCTTATGTGCTATTGGAGTTAAATCTACTGCAGACCAAGATGGCTACCCTCTGAAACTTTCTTGTTAAATTAAAGTTCAGACCTTTTTCTTGCCAAGTGGAACTTATGGAGAGTGAATGGTTCCGTCAAGAATCCCAGGGAATCTAGAGGATAAAGCCATCAGATCCCAAAAGCAGATTCAACAAGGCCTTTGTGAATACCTTGGGGATAGGAATGGGCATGAGCCACATTTTTTGCTGTTCGGTTCAAGGCTCATGGCTGAATCACAAACCGAGCCATGGACCCATATGAACTGGGAGGCTGATCTGCGAACCGACCCAGTTCATATTAGTCCGCGAGCCATTTAAAGTTTAAACCCCCGCTTTCTGCTCTCCGCTGCTTTTTGTAGTGAGCAGAAAGCAGGGGACCATTTAAACCAAACAGCCGAGTGGCGGGGAGCTCCCCTCCACTCAGCCGTTTTTCGTGCTCTTCACAAACCGCCACGAACTGCATCGAACTTCATGAAAGTCCGTGGTGGTTCTTCAGTTTGCGAACATCGCTTCGCAAACCACACACCGGCGAAAAATTCACGACGAACTTTAGTTTGTCAGCTGGTTCGTGCCCGTCCCTGCTTGGGAGTACAGGTTGCCCTCCTGAACTGTACCTTGGGGATATAGCTACAATTGCCTCCTGCCTGATACTGACAAACTGTTTTCAAACCCTCTAGAACCCTGAAGGATTCTTAAATAATATAGAGAGTGCTTCATTAGCTGTTCCCGGCTCCCTCCGGTACCACACTTGTTTTCCCTGGTTCCTTTCCAAAGCCTGAGCCATTTCTGTCTTTTGGACGGGCATATCATATGCTTCCAATTTGGTGGTTGAAATGAAGCAG
>NW_015165854.1:331930-342207 GCF_001447785.1 Gekko japonicus | reverse complement strand
TGCAAAAAAAAAAAAAAAGCGTTAAGAGCAGCTGTTTCAGTTTATTTTATCATCTGACTTCTAGTTTCTGACAGCTTTTTGCTATACGTTTTGATGGATATCGATGCAATTATCAGATCAAAATAGTAGATGGATCTTCAAACTGAATATTTTCTCAATACTTAAAACACTGAAAGAATTTTAGGAGTCATCGTTGATTTGCATTCGGTGTCTGGTGTGGTTTGTTGTGCTGCGTTCCTAAGGAAACCAGAGTTTGGGGGCGATCTCATTATTGTAACATCTCAGCTGCTAAGCTGCAAACTAGATGTTATATTGGACGCAAAGCTGCTGTAGAAAACAGCAACTCTGCATCGGCTCCAGTTTGGTGTAGTGGTTAAGTGTGCGGACTCTTAATCTGGGAGAACCGGGTTTGATTCTCCACTCCTCCACTTGCAGCTGCTGGATGACCTTGGGCACAGCTGTTCTCGAAAGGGCAGTTCTTGAAAGAGCTCTCTCAGCCCCGCCTACCTCGCAGGGTGTCTGTTGTGGGGAGGGGGATGGAAAGGAGTTTGTAGGCCACTCTGAGACTCCAAGGAGCTTGACAAAACCCTATCTGATCGAAATGGTTGCATTTAGAATTGATGCCTGTTTTCGGGGCCACCTGGGATAAAAATGGTACGTGATTCATAAACGGCAAAAAAAAATATAAAAGGTGGGAAACGAACATGGGAAATCCACCAAGGAAAACGAAGGGGACGCAAAGGATCTTCTCAACCATGCGTGCAAATCAAAAGAAGAAAAAACGAGATAGGTGTGACATTCGTATGCACAAGCTTTGTATCGGTGTTGATTTTGGGTGACGGAGTTAAGCTCACACGGTGGGAGGGAGGAGGAGGGAATCGGCTTAGCGTTCGTGAAGCTTTTGTGTGATTTCAACGGCTTTCTCTTTCTGTGTGTTCTTAACGTCGGGCTCCCCGCCCTTTGGAAGGTGTGGTGGGAACAAAGCCAAGTCGATTTTTGTTTCAAGGGAAGAAGGATAATCACTCATTTTTCTCCGCCCACTCCCCACTCCGTCCCTTAAGAAGTTCTGACACTACTTATGTTCCACTCAAACTGGTTATTACAAGATCTATTTTCGGTAACTCCCTTCCATTCTCTGGTGACAATCTCATAATGCCCGGGTTCTTGTTGTTAGTTTTGATCCATCACTGCTTCGGCATTGATTCCCGACATCGAAAGCAGCAGGTTTTTTTTAATTATCACTGTCTGAGAACCCCACGCTCAGTTCCCGCATAAAAAAACCTGACAGGTTTTATGATAGCTGTCTGAGAATCCCACGTTCGATTCCTGCATTGGGAAGACTAATGTAAACGTATGAGGTTGTTACATCTTTTGGAGAGACAAACGTTTTTGCTCCCTTGCGCACGGACATGATCGGGCGTCAGTGGGCAATTCTGCATCTGGCGTTCGCTCCACATTTTCTCAACACTGAGGAAAAGGCGCGGCTCAAAACCACACTCAAATACATTGGGGCAACGCCATATTGACTGCAAAGTCACCCCTGGATGGCCATAAATCTATGCAGAGGGTACCATAAAACTCGATGATCAAAGAAAGTGAAAGCAGCGTGCAGTGCAGAGGGGAATTTCTGTTCCAAGGTGGGTTTCACCTAGCGCCTTAATTGACCATACAGGTTAGCGAGGTAGATAATCAGGTTCCAAGTTTGCAAAAGGAATGTGAGCCGCGCAACTAATATTGATACAAGCATTGAAAAAAAAAGTCTGCATTGGTTTTGACTTAAAGAGAAGAGACCTGACGTCCATAACGAATCCTTTTGATGCTTACGAATAAATATTGGGATAAGAATAATATTATTGACATGGAAGGAGACAGTATTCCACTGTTCATTAATTCTATTATGCTGTTGGTGCATGAGAACACAAGAGCCCTGTTGGATCAGGGCAGTGGTCCATCTAGTCTAGCATCCTGTCTCACACAGGGGCCAACCAGTTCCTCTGGAGGGCCAAGAACAGGGCAGAGAGGCCAAGGCCTTCCCCTGAGAAGAACCTAGGAAGAGCCTGGCTGGATCAAACCAGTGGTCCATCTAGTCCAGCATCCTGTCTCACACATCCTGTCTCATACTTTATACCATATCTTCTCTGTGTAGGTTTTCCAGTGCTGCCTAGGCGAATGCCAGGAGATTTGGGGTTGTGGTGTCTGGGAAGGGTGGAGTTTGGGGAGGATGTAATGTCACTTCCCAATGACGCTCTAGGAATTTCCCCCAGTCTCTATGGTGAACTCCACAGAGACTGGGGAGGGGGAGAATTCCTAGAGCATCACTGTGGATTCCAGTTTTTCCTCCCACTTCCCAATTTCTCGAGGCTGAGAGAGGGGGAGAGGGGCAGAGGGAATTTACTGCCATGCCCAGGAAATTTCCTTTGGGGAAAATAAAACGGGGAAATGAAAATGCGCTATAGGGAAGAAATGATGTAACGCTTCCTCCCAGCCTTCCGCAATTCCTCAGGGAAATGGAGTTAAGTTTGGAGAGAGCGGCAGTCGTGTGACTGGCTGGTTGATTGGTGCGCCAAATCCCTCCTTGGCCGCATCCAGGCCTCTTGTGAGACTTTCCATGCTTCAGAGAAACGCCCTAATCCTCCTTTTGACTGCCGCTAAGCCGTTCCCCGGAGCCACAACAAGGCAATGGGAATGATTTCACGTCAAGGAAGGAGATCTTTTTTAAAAGAAGAAAGCCCACTTCAAGAAAAAAAGTAATATTGTTGTTTACGGGCGAGGGCTTCCATTAAATAAATCCTCTGGTTCGCTAATTAATAGCTTGGTTACAGATTTAAAATAGCGCTCCGTTTAATTGGATTTGGCAGTTTTTACGGCGGCCGCTAGCGCCTGGCTCTCTTCCATTGTGCTGGGCTCATCCCCCCCCCCAGTCCTTTCCTTGCGACGAACTCAATGCTGGCGTGCCATCCAGTGAAACAGGGCTTATTGTGGGACAGGCATTCCGTTAACAGCAGGGCCCCCTCCCCAGGTACTGGCCATCCCTAGAGAGATTTCTCATGTTTCCAGTTATGAGCTGCAATATTCTGCAGCCAGGACTGTGTGGGCCTGCTGCCATTTCAGTTTTTCAGCACAAAGTTTAGTGGTCATCTTCTATGAGAGCCAGTTTGGCGTCGTGGTTCGGAGCGCGGAATCTAATCTGGGAGAACCGGGTGTGATTCCCCACTCCTCCACGTGCAGCTGCTGGTGTGACCACGGGTCAGTCACAGTTCTCTCAGAGCTGTTCTCTCAAGGGCTCTTCTTCTGTTCTCGGGGAAGGCCTCAGCCGCCATGCCCCATTGTTGGCCCTTCGGAGGAACTGGTTGGCCACTGTGTGAGACAGGATGCTGGACTAGATAGACCCCATGGTCTGATCCAGCAGGGCTCTTCTTATGAAGGCCTCGGTCTCTCTGCCCTGTTGTTGGCCCTCCAGAGGAACTGGCTGGCCTCTGTGTGAGACAGGACGCTGGACTAGATGGACCCCTTGTCTGATCCAGCAGGGCTCTTCTGATGTTCTTATGAAGGCCTTGGCCTGTTGTTGGCCCTCCAGAGGAACTGGTTGGCCACGGTGTGAGATAGGATGCTGGACTAGATGGACCACTGGTCTGATCCAGCAGGGCTCTTCTGGTGTCCTTATCAGGGGAAGGCCTCGGCCTCTCTGCCCTGTTGTTGGCCCTCCAGAGGAACTGGTTGTCCACTGCGTGAGACAGGATGCTGGATTAGATGGACCCCTGGTCTGATCCAGCAGGGCTCTTCTGATGTTCTTATGCGGTTATTCTGAGACCTTCCATTTCTGGGAGGCCCATTTTTCGCTGCACTTCTGCTGAGGTTCTCACCAGCTGTTTAACTCTGCTTTTTCTCCTGCCCCACTTCTGATTATTTGTTGCCTGGTCTTATCTGTTTTTCGATAAAGCTTGGCATCTCACCTCTTCTCTTCTGCCAAACTGCCAAAGTGGGAACAGGGAAGTCTCTCCTTGCTGCGGCCGAAGCATTTCCCCAAATTAAATTGTACTCTGGGCAATTACCCAGAATAGGTGGTCACAACCAATGTTCCCTCTAAGCTGCGCAGTCTTGTGAGCAAAAATTCTACTTTGTGAGCTACTGGCATTAAAGTTGTGAGCAAGCGATTGGGCTACTTCCTAAATCAGTTTGCTGTGGAGCCATCCTTCCTGCGCGAAGACAAAACCGTGTGAGCTGGAGGCTAAAGAACTGTGAGCTAGCTCACGCTCACTCAGCTTAGAGAGAACACTGGCTCACAACACCCCAGGTATGCATCCTAAGAGCTCTCAGGAAGGAACCCTACTCCAGATAGATCTCAACCGCAGTCGTCAATAAACGAATTTTGCCCAGAGTGAAATTTCGGTTGGGAGGAGTATACCTCTCTGAGCTGATACAATTCTGTAGAAAGCCAAAAAGGATGGTGATAAGATTAGAGAGATTGTTAAGGCGGGCGTGTTCCATTCAGTTGGCATGGCTTGGGGAGGGGAGGGACCTCAGGAAGGTATAACGCCATGGATTCCACCCTCTTATCTACGGGAACTGATCTGGAGATCGGGTGTAATTCCCTGGGAAATACAGCACACCGTGGAGCATATAAATGATAAAAGCTTTACAAAACTATGTGGGGGATACAGAAGGTAGAGAAAGAAGTCCCTTTCTCACAATATGAAACTCTTGGGCACTCAATGATATTAATGAGCAGTAGGTTTAGAAGAGATCAAAAGGAAGTCTTTCTTCACCCAAAGAGTGATGAACAAGTAGAATTCACTGACACAGGAAGTGGTGGCGCCTACAAGCATAGCTTCAAGAGGGGACTGGAGAAACATCTGGAGCAGAGGTCCGGCAGTGGCTATTAGCCACAGGATATAGATGGAATACTCTGTCTGTCTGGGGGAGTGATGCTCTGTATTGGGGGGCAAGAGTGGGAGGGCTTCTGGAGTTCTGGCCCCACTGGTGGACCTCCTGATGGCATCTGGATTTGGCCGCTGTGTGACACAGAGTGCTGGACTGGATGGGCCATTGGCCTGATCCCACATGGCTTCTCTTATGTTTTTATGCTCTGTACTCTTGTTGCTTGGGGGGCAAGAGTGGGAGGGCTTCTGGAGTTCTGGCCCCGCTGGTGGACCTCCTGATGGCATCTGGGCTTTGGCCACTGTGTGACACAGAGTGCTGGACTGGAGGGGCTGTTGGCCTGATCCAACATGGCTGCTCTCATGTTCTGATGTGTGGGGCAGGGATGCTCTGTATTCTTGGTTCATGGGGGCAAAAGCGGGAGGGCTTCTGGCCCCGCTGGTGGTCCTCCTGATGGCACCTGGTATTTCTGGCCACTGTGTGACATGGAGTGTTGGACTGGATGGGCCATTGGCCTGATCCAGCATGCCTTCTCTTATGCTCTCTTAGGTTCTTATGTTGTGAACTTTAGAAATGGGGGTTGGTTGTAGTGATGATGTGATGATGAAGTCAAACGACGTGTGCACACACACGAAAGCTCACACCTTGAATAAAACTTTGTTGGTCTTAAAGGTGCTGCTGGACTCTAACGTTGTTTCTCCCCTCTGGTTCATGATAGGGCTAGTCAGTGACGTAAAAATTCATTCTCTTTGAACAGCCAGCAGGGGAAATGACCACGTCTCTGAAACAGAGATGCTGTTCTTATGACAGCCGTTGTCTGGTGGTGCCCGCTACTTGTCCTCGGAATCCCAGACATGCCCACTGGCATCCCTGGGCTGAGCGCCAGGAAGTGTGCAGTGAACAATGTTTGTGTCATTTTGACACCATCATGCAAATCATTGGCCTTTCGTATGAGAGGTCAAAAACATTGGCTTCTCTTATCGGGAATCATAGAATCATAAAAGGTTAGAGTTGGAAGGGACCTTGCAGGGCATCTAGTCCAACCCCCTGAACCCTGCGGGAGCATGGCTGAAAGATAGCCCTACATACCTACAACATACCCAAAAGATGGTTGTCCAGCTTCCACTTGAAAACGTCCAGCGAAGGAACCTCCACCACCTCCCGAGGCCGTCTGTTCCACTGCTCAACCACTCTTACAGTTAGGAAGTCTCTCCTGATATTTAGCCGGTATCGACTCCCTTGTAATTTCCACCCACTAGATCTAGTCTTGCAATCCGGAGCCAGAGAGAATAGATCTGCTCCATCTTCTACATGACAACCCTTCAAATGCTTGAAGACTGCAATCATGTCCCCTCTAAGCCTTCTCTTACCCAGCTCTTTCAGTCTTTCCTCATAAGACTTGGATTTCAAACCGTCTCACCATCCTGGTTGCCCTCTTCTGGACACGCTCGAGCTTGTCAACATCCTTCCTAAAATGTGGTGCCCAAAAGTGGACACAGTACTCCAGGTGAGGCCTGACCATAGCAGAATAGAGTGGAACTACCACCTCCCATGATCTGGACACAACGCTTCTGTTAATGCATCCTAAGATTGCATTAGCTTTTTTCGCAGTCACATCACACTTCAGGCTCATATTTAGCTTGTGATCAACCAGAACACCTAGATCCCTTTCACGTGTGCTGCTGTCAAGCCAAGTCCCTCCCATTTTATATCTGTGCCTTTGAATTTTTGTACCTAAGTGTAGGACTTTGCACTTCTCTCTATTGAAATTCGTTTTAGTTGTCTCAGCCCACTGCTCCAGCCTATCTAGATCATTTTGAATCCTGACTCTGTCTTCTTCAGAATTAGCAATCCCACCCAGCTTCGTGTCATCTGCAGATCTGATAAGCATCCCCTCTAGGTCTTCCTCCGGGAGGAGAACCGGGACGTGGTTCCAGGCCCCTGGTCTCAACAATGGCTCCGCTGGCTCATCAGTAAGCTATCCACGCGATCTTGCAGATCGTAACTGCGGACCCCTAGGTCTTGTCCCTCCTCGGTTGCTTCAGGAAGGGAGAAAATGAACTTGGCAGGCGAGGGGCTCCAGGAAGGCTCTGAACAATCAATTCCGTGCCATTTGTTACGTCTCGTTCACCTGATGGATGATGTCACGTTTCGACGCAGGCCTGCTGCCTGTCTTGGCACTGACATCTTTATTGAGGCGCACCTTGCACCGTGGAGGCCCGCTTCCAGCCGGGGAGATCAGTAATCATGTCCAGTGTTCCCTCTAAGCTGAGTTAGTGTGAGCTAGCTCACTGTTTTTTAGCCTCTGGCTCACACATTTTTGTCTCCGCTCAGGAAGGATGGCTCCAGAGCAAACTAATGTATGCAGTAGCCAAATCGCTCACTCGGAACTTTAATGCCGGTAGCTCACAAAGTAGATTTTTTGCTCACAAGACTCCATGTCTTAGAGGGAACATTGATCATGTCCCGTAATGATAGAAACTGCCAAGGCCGGGCCTAATGACAAAGACAGGCCCATCTCCAGCCATCCGTCTCTCATCCGCATCTGAGATCACACAACCCGTTGCATCGCAAATCCTCTTCTTGGCTCCGGTGAGCGAGCGTCTTCCATTTCGTTTGTTTAAAGAATCGATTCTCCTGGTGGTTTTTAATTGTCTCCGAGGCAGCTCCTTCCTGGCAAACTTTCTCCTCTTCCCCCTGGAATAAAAAGTATCAGTGAACGTTTAAAAGCCTGTGCGAGAAGCGAAGGTCCAGGGAAAGCCTAGGCCTTTGTGTCCTGTTTGTTGGCCCACTGACCACATGAGCACGTGAGAGCCAGTTTGGTGTAGTGGTTAAGAGTGGCGGACTTTGATCTGGGGAACCGGGTTTGATTCTCCACTCCTTCTCCACATGCAGCTGCTGGGTGACCTTCGGTCAGTCACAGTTCTCTGAGAGCAGTTCTCTCAAGAGCAGTTCTCTCAGAGCTCTCTCGGCTCCACTGAGCTCATAGGGTGTCTGTTGTGGGGAGAGGAAGAAGAAGAAGGAGGAGGAGGAACAGGAGGAGGAACAGGAGGAGGAGGAGATGAGATTTATATCCTGCCCTTCACTCGGAGTCTCAGAGTGGCTTACAGAGTCCTTTCTCTTCCCCTCCCCACAACAGACACCCTGTGAGGTAGGTGGGGCTGAGAGAGCTCTTTCGAGGACTGCCCTTTCAAGGACAGCTCTGAGAGAACTATGGCTTGCCCAAGGTCACTTAGCAGGTGCTAGTGAGGAGTGGGGAATCAAACCCGTTTCTCCCAGATTAGAGTCCACACACTTAACCTCTACACCAAACTGGCTCTGAGACTCCAAATGAAGGCTGGGGATAAATCCAATCTCCTCCTCCTCCTCCATCATCAGACCCTTGGTTCATCAAAGATCTATGGTGCGGCCTCATTTGGAATCCTGTCTACAGTTCTGGTAACTGTATCTTAAAAGGGACATTGCAGAGCTGGAGAAAGTACAGAGGAGGGCGACCAAGATGATGAGGAGGTTGGAACATCTTCCCTTTGAGAAAAGGTTGAAGAGTCTCTGGGACTTTTCAGTTTAGAAAAGAGACGACTGAGGGGGGGGGACATGATAGCAGTCTATAAAACTATGCACGAGGTGGAGAGAGTTGACAAAGAGACATTTTCCTCCTTCTCCCAAAAGACTAGAACTTGAGGGCAGCCAATGAAGCTGATGGGCAGTAGGTTCAGGACAGACAAAAGGAAACACTACTTTACGCAGTTCGTGATTAAAATGTGGAATTCACTGCCAAAGGGTGGTCTGATGGCCACAGGAATAATCAGCTTTAAAAGGGAGTTAGATTGATTCATGGAGAATTAGTCTATCGGTGGCTACTAGCCATGGTGACTCAGGGGAACCTCCAAATTCAGAGGCACTGAACCTCTGAATCCCAGAGCCAGGAGGCAACATCAACAACAGTCTCTGGGTCCTGTTGTTGGCCTTCCAGAGGAACTGGTTGGCTGCTGTGTGAGACAGGATATTGGACCAGATGGACCACTGGTCTGATCCAGCAGGGCTCTTCTGATGTTCTTACGAAGGCCTCGACTTCTCTGCCCTGTTGTTGGCCCTCCAGAGGAACTGGATGGCCACTGTGTGAGACATGATGCTGGACTAGATGGACCACTGGTCTGATCCAGCAGGGCTCCTCTGATGTTCTTATGAAGGCCTCAGCCTCTGTGCCCTGTTGTTGGCCCTCCAGAGGAACTGGTTAGCCACTGTGTGAGACATGATGCTGGACTAGATGGACCACTAGTCTCATCCAGCAAGTCTAATCTTATGTTCATAAAGTCAGTATTGTCTACATAGACAGGCCATGACTGTCCAGGGTCTCAAGCTGAGGTCTTTCACATCACCTTCTACTGGGTCCTTTAATTGGAAATGCCAGGGATTGAACCTTGGACCTTCTGTATGCCAAGCAGATGCTCTACCACTAAGCCATGGCCCTTCCAATATAATACATGATCCCATGAAGCTGCCTTGTATCCTCAAGGTCAGTATGTCTACTCAGACTGGCTGCAGCTCTCCAGAGTCTCAAGCTGAGGTCTTTCACATAAACTGCTGCCTGGTCCTTCTAACTGGAAATGCCAAGGATTGAGCCTGGGACTTTCTGCATGCCAAGCAGATGCTGTACCACTGAGCCACAGCGCAGGACAACTCACTGGCATTGTGGGAAACAGGATGCTGGACTAGATGGACCACCGGTCTGATCCAGCAGGGCTCTTCTGATGTTCTTACGAAGGCCTCGACTTCTCTGCCCTGTTGTTGGCCCTCCAGAGGAACTGGATGGCCACTGTGTGAGACATGATGCTGGACTAGATGGACCACTGGTCTGATCCAGCTGGGCTCTTCTGATGTTCTGGTGAATGCTTCGACCTCTATGCCCTGTTGTTGGCCCTCCAAAGGAACTGGTTAGCCAGTGTGTGAGACATGATGCTGGACTAGATGGACCACTGGTCTGATCCAGCAGGGCTCCTCTGATGTTCTTATGAAGGCCTCAGCCTCTCTGCCCTGTTGTTGGCCCTCCAGAGGAACTGGTTGGCCACTGCGTGAGGCAGGATGCTGGACTAGATGGACCACTGGTCTGAACCAGCAGGGCTCTTCTGATGTTCTTATGAAGGCCTCGGCCTCTATGCCCTGTTGTTGGCCCTCCAGAGGAACTGGCTGGCCACTGTGTGAGACATGATGCTGGACTAGATGGACCACTGGTCTGAACCAGCAGGGCTCTTCTGATGTTCTGGTAAATGCCTCAACCTCTCTGCCCTGTTGTTGGCCCTCCAGAGGAACTGGTTGGCCACTGAGTGAGACAGGATGCTGGACTAGATGGACCACTGGTCTGATCCAGCAGGGCTCCTCTGATGTTCTTATGAATGCTT
>NW_015165854.1:327799-331202 GCF_001447785.1 Gekko japonicus | reverse complement strand
TGGCCCCTGTGTGAGACGGGAGGCTGGACTAGATGGACCACTGGTCTGATCCAGCAGGGCTCTTCTTACATTCTCATGTATCTCCAGAGCCCCAGACAGAAAAAAAATGTTTCTTAACACTTGTTGATTTTCAACTGGTGGTGCCAGGCATTCAACTCAGGTCCTTCAGTGTACAAAACGAATGCTCTACCACTGATCCATGAATCCCTCCCTCTTTCTTTACCCCTTGGCTACAGTATTTTTTCTAAGTCTGGTCTATATTTTGGAATTCCAGCCAGTTTCTTTTTTTTACAGGCCAGGATTGTGATTCTAATCTGGAAAGCTAATAAGTAATTTGACTTCACCATGTAAAACTCTTCAAGGTTTTAATTTAAAATATATATATATATATATATAATGGGAATCCCTTCGCAGGGCAGGATTTATTAGCTTCGGTGTTGAAATGTTCCAGACGCCTAATTGGTTGCAGTTGGTACCTGAGAAGAGGCACAAAGTTATTTGGGAAGGTGAGAGCCTTACTGTAAAGATACTGTCCAAATGTCCAAGAATTAAAAATGGCTACGCGGAAATTTACTAAGGAAAAGAGAGCTGATTCTGTAATCCGAGTATAACCCACAGGCTCTGATGGACCTCTGCTCCTATGGAAGGTCCGACATGTGGAATTGCGTTTCCCTAGAAACTGATTTGGCATTTTCGATGCTGGGATATTATGGAGGACTTGCAAGATAGGGTACAGTTCTCTGGTTCAAAAAAGGATGTGGGCAAAATCGAGAGGGTGCAGAAGAGAGCGACGAGGATGATCAGGGGTCTGGAGGTTGAGCCCTATGAGGAAAGGCTGAGGGCCCTGGGAATGTTTACTTTGGAGAAGAGGAGACTGAGGGGAGGGGATACGATTGCTCTCTTTAAGTATTTGAAAGGCTGTCATTTGGAGGAGGGCAAGGAGCCGTTCCAGTCGGCAGCAGAGGAGAGGACCCGAAGCAACGAGTTTAAATTACACACAGAAAGGTATCGGCTGGCTATTAGGGAAAACTCTATCACGGTCAGGGTGGTTCAAAGGTGGAATCGGCTGCCCAGGGAGGTGGTGAGCTCCGCTTCACTGACAGCTTCCAAGAAGAGGCTGGACGAATATTTGTCAGAGATGCTTTAGGCTGGTCCTGCATTGGGCAGGGGGTTGGACGAGATGGTCTGTATGTTCCCTTCCAACTCTATGATTCTTTAAAGGCCTGCGTCAGAGCTAACGAGAAACCGGGGAAAGCTCATTTAAGATGGTATGAAACGGAGCCTGCAGTATACACGGTCTTAAAAAATTCATTTCTCCGACCTCACCTTGGACCGTTTTTATGCCATCCGTAAGCCTCTTCCAAACCTTGCTTTCTTTTTCGAGGTCACACTTTACTGTGGTGCTGGGAACAATGATTAACAATGGAAGATCTGGTCCAGTTGGGTCCCCCAGGCTGTACGAAACAGTTAACGTCTCTTGTCTGGAAATGCGTCTCAACCTTAGTGAAAGCGACCCCCGAAAGGCGTCGATTGATATCGATGCAGAGAGGCAGACATAGGTCTATCCGTCTTTCTAAATCTGCCGCTTGTCTGTTTGAAATCAGGCGTGGGCCGGCGCCCCGCGGGAAGCGTCTTGCTGGATCTGATGGAGGGGCTGTCTAGTTAAGCATTCTCTTTCAAGCATCGCTCAGCTGCCTGTCGATCAAGGCGAGATGGAGAGAGGAATCCAAACTGTAGTTTCCTTGTGGCTGCGTTGTGGAGCCAGTTTGGTGTAGTGGTTAAGTGCGCAGACTCTAATCTGGGAGAACCGGGTTTGATTCCCCCACTCCTCCACTTGCACCTGGCTGGATGACCTCGGGCAAACCGTAGTTCTGATAAGAGCTGTTCTTGAAAAAAGAGCAGTTCCTGTCAAGAGCTCTCTCAGCCCCACCCACCTCACAGGGTGTCTGTTGTGGGGAGGGGAAGGAGTTTGTAAGCCGCTCTGAGACACCTTTGGGGAGTGAAGGGCGGGGTATAAATCCAATCTCCTCTTCTTCTTCTTTGAAATACTGGGTTCACGTTCCCGATGCTCCACCACGACGGCTTTGCCCAAATCAGTGGGGCCCTCTGCAGGCGCCGACCCACAAATGGGTCAACAGCTGCCCATACACATCAGACGTACATCGGTATTTGGCTCTTGCCTAAGCACCAGTGAACTCTCCTTTTCCGATCCCACACTGGATGGCAAGCTGCTTGAAGCCAAATAGTGCCAACCCCCTAACCAGTTTGGTGTAGTGGTTAAGAGCGTGGACTCTAATCTGGGAGAAACGGGTTTGATTTCCCCACTCCTCCACGTGCAGCTGCTGGTGTGACCTTGGGTCAGTCACAGTTCTCTCGGAGCTGTTCTCTCATGAGCAGTTCTCGAGAGAGCTCTCTCAGCTCCACCCACTGCACAGGGTGTCTGTTGTGGGGAGGGGAGGGGAGGGGAAGGAGACTGTAAGCTGAGTCTGCTCTGAGACTCAGAGTGAAGGGCAGGGTATCAATCAAATCTCCTCCTCCTCTGCAGACAGACTTCCTCAAACACCTGGCTACAGGGAATATCACTGAGTGTGAGTATCACACCAGTTTGGATGCCGGTGAGGTCTATTATAATTCTTTGTGTTGCATAATGATTCATTGCTGGCTATTCCTTGTAGGCAGTGTTCCCTCTAAGCTGAGTTAGTGTGAGCTAGCACACAGTTTTTTAGCCTCTGGCTCACACATTTTTGTCTCAGCTTGGGAACGGTGGCTCCAGAGCAAACCAATTTATGCAGCAGACAAATCGCTCACTGACAACTTTAATGCCAGTCGCTCACAAAGTAGATTTTTGCTCACAAGACCCCACAGCGTAGAGGGAGTGTTGCTTGTAGCTACACATATTCTGCTCCGAAGAAGCCTTATGAAACAGGTGTTGGAGCAAGCCTGTCTGCCAATTCATACATCACAACATTGTGGAATCATTTTGTTGTTTATTCTTGTATGAAGGTACAGAAATGTATTAGTATTAGTAGTAATATTAATATTGATCTATTTTTTAAAAAAATCTATAAACGAGTGATATTCCTTTCGTGAATATATCACAGTTGCCGTTGACTATTTTCTACTCATCGTGATCTCTCTTTGGTTATCCTTGGTGACTAGAACAGGTCTGTCTGAAATGACAGAGAAAAAACCCATTAGCAGCTAGTTACTAAAACAAAATACAAAGACAGCTTGAAAAGGGTCAGTCAGTAACAATACTCCCTCTAAGCTATAAAGCCCTGTGAGCAAAAATCCTACTTTGTGAGCTACTGGCATTAAAGTTGTGAGCGCGCGATTTGGCTGCTGCATCAATTAGTTTGCTCTGGAGCCATTCTTCCTGAGCTAAGACATAAATGTGTGAGCC